>NC_142929.1:61931789-62221789 GCF_046866305.1 Octopus bimaculoides | reverse complement strand
TTAGACTTTTGGTGATCCAGGCCTTGGGGTTGTGCATCCAGCGGACAGGCAGCAGGTTTTTATTCTTATCTTTGAAGGCCCTCAGGTTCATGGACTTGTAAATAAGTCCTGGTTTCATCATGAGGTCAACAGCATCGCCACACATTATTAGCATCAACCTGTCATTCTGTGCCTTAAATGCTGGGCCTCTGGCTTCATCCTTCATGATGTACATTCTGGAAGGCATCTTCTTCCAGAACAAGCCAGTCTTATCCATACTGAAAACCTGTTCCAGCTTGTATCCCTTGTTCTTGATGATCTTTCAGATGATCTTGAGGTACTTGTCAGCAACTTCTTTGTCAGCTAATGCTTTCTCTCTATTCAGGGAAATACACTTTATTTTAAACCGTTTCTGGAAATGGTCAAACCATCCCAAGCTGGTTTGAAAGTCTTCAGGCTCCAGTGCCATCAATGTTCTTGGCTGTGGTTTTTCAGCGCTTTATGCTCCGTCTCCTCTGTCAAACTGCTGGTATAATTTCCGCACTTTCTTGCGGATGTTGTTACCACTCAAGGCAATGTTTTTCTTCTTGCACTCACTGATCCACAATGCCAAGGCAGATTCCATCCTGACCAAGAGCTTATTTCTTACCTTTGTTGTCTTTTTGGCACATTCACAGAAGCTTACTGCTACGGTAGTCCTGATCACCACCTCATTCTTCTTCATGTAGCATATAGTGCTTTCATTGACAACATAATAGCGACCTACTGCAGCATAACTTTTACAGCTGTAAAATCCCTGCCAAAACAGTCACAGAAGTCTGGTGCAGGCTCCTGCCTGGTCAGCTCCTGTCAAATCGTCCAACCCATGCCAGCATGGAAGGTGGACATTAAACAATAATGATGATGATGATAATGATATATATATATATATATACTCTCTGAGTGGTTGGCGTTAGGAAGGGCATCCAGCTGTAGAAACTCTGCCAAATCAGACTGGAGCCTGGTGTTGCCATCCGGTTTCACCAGTCCTCAGTCAAATCGTCCAACCCATGCTAGCATGGAAAGCGGACGTTAAACGATGATGATGATGATATATATATATATATATATATATATATATATATATATATTTATATACTTTTATTAAAGCTGCAAAATTATCACAAGACTTACTCAGAACGTCATGTTCCTGTTTGTCAAGAATATGAAACTCTGAGTAACAGTTTTGTGAAAATTTTGCAGCTTTACTAAAACCATATTTCTCTACCTTTGGTATTCAAGTACTATTTTTTTCCACCTTGTTTTACATTTATGTGCTATCTCTGCTGAGCGTAAGGTTATATAATCAAATTGTTACCTAACACTCCATTGTATTCCTTGCGCGAAACCAATTGGTAAGATCAGCCATGATGGATATATAATACTGTTGTTGTTTTTGGCACTCCGTCGCTTACGACGTCGAGGGTTCCAGTTGATCCGATCAACGGAACAGCCTGCTCATGAAATTAACGTGCAAGTGGCTGAGTACTCCACAGACACGAGTACCCTTAACGTAGTTTTCGGGGAGATTCAGCGTGACACAGTGTGACAAGGCTGACCCAATGAATTACAGGCACAACAGAAACAGGAAGTAAGAGTGAGAGAAAGTTGCGGTGGAAGAGTACAGAAGGGTTTGCCACCATCCCCTGCTGGAGCCTCGTGGAGCTTTAGGTGTTTTCGCCCAATAAACACTCACAACGCCCGGTCTGGGAATCGAAACCGCGATCCTATGACCACGAGTCCGCTGCCCTAACCACTGGGCCATTGTGCCTCCACATATAATACTGTACACTTTGGATAATACACACACACACACACACACACACACACACACACACACACACACACAGGCAGACAGATACACATACACACACACACTGGCATATATAATCTAGGAAAGATGGTTTGTAAGCAGGTGCAGTACTACAATTACAGAAACAAACCACAGCCCAAAAACCCAAACAGATGCAAAAATGAATTTATATATGTGAATTAATGATTAATATTTTAAAGAACACTACAACTGCTCTAAGTATAGAAGAAAAATAAACCAAAGAATTGTGCTATGAAGATCCAATATATTTATGTATTAAAGAATTAAGTGATTGATAGTCAAGACAATACATCTGCTATTACAGAAAAACAAGTACTTAATGACAGAACATGAGTAAAATTAATTAAGCACATAACCAAAGATCAATTGGATAAGTTATCAAGCATTTTTGTCAGGGAAAATATTAAGATCTATCATTATAATTTGCATTTTCAGCATGATGTTATGTCTTAGTTTAAGTGTGAACAACATAATTCTTTTGTGACTACATTTCTAATCAAATATGCTATGTTTCAATTAATTTCATATTAATTGAGAATTTAGAAGGATTTAGCAACATATCTAAGATTTTTGTTATCAACCTAGTGTTTGGAATCAAACTCAACAAAAGATTCTGAGATAAAATTGTATGAAAAGATTTCAATTTAACTCTTTTGATATCAACCCACTTGAGCCCACTCCTGACTCTTTGATACAAACATCCTGTTTTAATGTGATCTAAATTAAAACCTTCCATCAAAATCTCCTGTTAGTTTATGTTTCAAGCACCAGCTTAATCTTTTCTACTCTAGGCACAAGGCCCGAAATTTGGGGGGAGTGGGGGGGGCAGTCGATTAGATCGACCCCAGTATGCAACTGGTACTTAATTTATCAACCCCGAAAGGATGAAAGGCAAAGCTGAACTCAGCGGAATTTGAACTCAAAATGTAAAGACAGACGAAATACCACTAAGCATTTCACTCAGCATGCTAATGTTTCTGCCAGCTCACCACCTCATCAGCTTAATAATCACAAAGTTATCTTACTAAATTCTGCATTATTTTCAAAACTTATTGAAAGACTAGCTGTGTATTTCAGCAGAAATATAGTAACAAAAGGGTTAAATATGAACACTGTCAAATACAGACTTTTTTTTTTTTTACCAAAAGTAATAATATTAAGGTATTTATGCTATGATGGTAATACCCAAAAATAATTTTGTATATCATAAACAAAATTAAAAACATTATCTCTAATTAAAGTTGAACTTGCAGTAGAACATTGAGCAAAATTCTTTGCAGTATCCAGTTGCATTCTTTAAAATTCTGAGCTTGAATCCAAGGCACCTTTACTTATCAATCTTCCAAGGTGGATTAAATAATCACCATTTATTTCAAGTACTGGGGTCATAGTAACTGCATATTCCCTCCTACTTGAATTGTGACCATGCATCAAAATTTGAAATCAATACTGAACCAGGGAAGTTTTGCATAGCAATCATTCACACTCCTGTGACTCTGCATAGTTAATGCGCAAGGCAAATACAATTCTCTCTCTTTTAAACATAACTTTATGTTTGACCTTTTGATGCCAACAAAGAAATAGATATACAAGCCTAACATAAAAATGTATGAAAATTCAAGATAGGCTATGAAAATAACGATAACAATTTCAACAAGTCTTAAGGATGTAAATATTAAAATATATTGTGCAGTCTTTTAAATACATGGCAGAAACTACCACCTACACCCACCTTAGATGTTACCCAAGAGAATAATAATGAGTACCTTATAGTGACTAGTAAACTGAAGAGCTCAAATAATTCTTATAAATCATGCCAGTGAGAGAGGTGACTGCTTCACTTCAAAGATGCACTGAAGAGAAACATGATCAGGAAAAACATCAATAGTAAAGCATTGGAGCATGTTATCCTAAACAAGAACTGCCTTGAAAATATGCTGCACACCAGATAATATATAAATATATAGATACAGATATACATATGCTTATATATATATATATATATATATATATATATATACAGATATACACATAAATATATTTACATATATACATATGTACACATACATACATACATACATACATACATGTGTGTGTGTGTGTGTGTATGTGAAATAATTCCTTTTTGGAAGAGTGGATCACAAAACACATAAGGCTATAAATAATATGTTGGGTTGAAAAACCCTTTTAGATAGAAAAATTTGAAGGCTGACTGTGTACATATATATACACATACATATATATATATGTGTATATATATATATATATATATATATATATATACACGCACACATATATATGGAGAGAGAGAAAAAGTTAGGTCTACATAGTCAAACAAATACATGTGTATGCATGCATACATATATGTTTGTATGTGTGTACATACATGCATACATACATACATACATACATACATATTTATTTTGCTTTGGCATTATGATACTAATAACCTGGTGTAGAACTCAATATGTGCATGCTTCTAAAGCAAGTGTTAGTCAAGTACAGAGTGGTAATAAGAAAATAGGGGTAAGCAATTATTTTATGAACTTTATTAGCTTACAACTGTTTCCACAAGAAGACATCATGGACTCATTGTTAAGTGCCTGAGCAAACATGATGTTTGAGATCCCAATGAAGCTATAAGGTGTTATTCAGGCACTCACCTCTAAGTTCGCCACATCTTATAGTGGAAATGGCTGTAAGCTAATGAAGTTCATAAAATAATAGTTTATTCCTTTGTCATCTCTTTTTTCTGATACATAAATATGAGATGGTTTCATAAAGTTCCCGAACTATATCTGTAATGTGCCAACAGATGGCACCACATGGTTGGATGCACAGTGAGAGCTAGTAGTGACCTTTATGAGGCAGTGTGCCGAGAGTGACATCACTGTGTTTATTCACAAAATGTGAAATTTGTGATCACATGTATGCTGTAGTCTGCAATTTTGTCATGGACAAATTTGGCATTAAACTTGGAAAGTCTGCTATGGAAACATTGAGCAAGCATTGGTAAGCTTACAGCAATGGGGGGTCAATGGGTCATACACTATGTTTCAAGTGGCACAGGTGCTTCAAAAGCAGAAGAGCGTTCTTGGAAGACAATGAGTGATCTTGAAGACCTGCCACGAGCATCATCCCTAGAAATGTGCTATTGTGCATTGAGAATTCATCTCCCAGGGCCAGACCATCAATCAAGAGTTCTACAGTGATGTGTTGAAGCATTTGAGGGAGGACATATGGCGAAAGCAACCAGATCTGTGGAGTGTGAAGAATTGGATTCTTCACCAAACCCTCCTCACTTGTGAGTTTCTTGCCAAAAACAACATGGTATCACTTCTACACCCACCCTATTCACCAGATTTAGCACCTATAGACATCCATCTCTCCCCCAAGATGAAAATGCAGCTCAAAGGTCACCGCTGTTGAGATTCAGAGTGAATCACAGAAGGTTCTCGACTCACTTACGGAAAACGACTTCCAGGCTAGATTCCAAAAGTGGCAGGAATGCTAGGACTGATGTATTGCTGCACAAGGTGACTATTTCAAAGGAGATGATGCTTAAACTTAAGTAAATAAGTTATTTTTTATTAAACATAACTAATCCGGAAACCTTTTGATACCACCTCATATATATACTGGCTACTTTTTTCATGGTATCAGCACTACTGAGGTCGTCATGCAGCCTTCAGTACTAAGATCCTTTTGACTAAGTGGCATCACAGTTGAAAGGTAAATGACTTCCAATACAAGTTAATTCTACAGTATTAAAACTGTGATTGATGCAAAAAGTGGACCGACTCTATATTAAATAATAAAACTTCCATTTAACAAGATGTTCCCATTATTTTGTCCAAACTGTGAATGCACACACATACATGTTAGTGTGCATACACGTCTGAGTGCAAGCACCTTCAGAGAAAAGCTGGACCTAAGAAGTATCAGATGTGGTGTGAAAGAGAAACGAGTACACCGGTATGGACATGTGGTGTGAATAGATGAGGACAACTGTGTGAAGAAGTGTCACACCCTAGCAGTTGAGGGAATCTGTGGAAGAGGTAGACTCAGGAAGACCTGTGATGAGGTGGTGAAGCACGACCTTCAAACATTGGGCCTCACCGAGGCAATGACTAGTGACCGAGACTTTGGAAATATGCTGTGCTTGAGAAGACCCGGCAAGCCAAGTGAGACCATAACCCATGGCCTATGCCAGTGGTATAACCAGCCTACTTATGTGTTGCTTGCGAAGATCTGTTGAGGCAAGTGAAATCACAATCAAAATCAAATTTGTTGACATAGCCAATGACAGCACGGCCTAACTGGCACCCATGCCAGTGGAATGTTAAAAGCACCATCCAAGCGTGATCATTGCCAGGGCCGCTGACTAGCTCCCGTGCCGGTGGCACATAAAAGGCACCATTCGAGCATGATCGTTACCAGCATCGCCTTACTGGCTCTTGTGCCAGTGGCACATGAAAAGCAACATTTGAGCAAGGTCATTGCCAGTGCCACTGGACTGGCTCCTGTGCAGGTGGCACATAAAAAACACCATTTGAGCATGGATGTCACCAGTACCGCCTGACTGGCCCTTGTGCCAACGGCACGTAAAAGCACCCACTACACCCTCGGAGTGGTTGGCGTTAGGAAGGGCATCCAGCTGTAGAAGTATTGCCAGATCAGATTGGAGCCTGGTACAGCCATCTGGCTTGCCAGTCCTCAGTCAAACCGTCCAAAACATGCCAGCATGGAAAGCAGACGTTAAACAATGATGATGATGATGATGATGATATATATATATTGCATATTTTTAAACTTCTTTTTATATTTATATTTTTATATTCATTTTTATATTCTCATTTCGTTCTGTTGCATCCTGTTGTGTTCTATATTTTATATCTATACATAGGCGTAGGAGCGGCTATGTGGTAAGTAGCTTGCTTACGAACCATATGGTTCCAGGCTCAGTCCCACTGTGTGGCACCTTGGGAAAGTGTCTTCTACTATAGCCTCGGGCCAACCAAAGCCTTGTGAGTGGATTTGGTAGACGGAAACTGAAAGAAGCCCGTCATATATATGTATAGCGGTTCAGCAAAAGAGACCGGTAGTATAAGTACTAGGCTTACAAAGAATAAGTCCTGGGGTCGATTTGCTCAACAAAAGGCAGTGCTCCAGCATGGCAACAGTCAAATGACTGAAACGAGTAAAAGAGAGTATACATATATGTAACTGTTTTATATTTGTACATATTTATGATTCCTTTTATATCTCCTTGATATTGTTTATATATATATATTAGTACTTTATTTCATTTATATTTTAAAAAATATATATATATTTTGCATACATACATACATATAATAATTCCCAGCCACCATCACTACCATTGATTTTTAATGTTACTTTCCTTTTGCTTTGCTTGTTTATGATGATTATGAGAAATATTGATGACAATGATGATGATGATGATGATGATGGCAATGTTGATGGCCATGATGACCATGATGGTGATGGCGGCGATAACAACAATGATAATGATAATGATAATAATGATATTTGATTGTCACTTGTAATTTATTACAATTATTTTTTATCAACACTCACATTTTGCCAGTGTTCACACATCAGTTTTTGTTTACTAGTAACTGAAATAATTGAGTCCAGCTGTCTACTGACACTTTTCAGGTGTTAACAGCTCAGAGTACAGAGTAACAGAATGGAAAAGATTTGGTGAGAAAGTGATATTTGGATTCTGTAGTACTACTACTACTACTACTACTACTACTACTACTACTACACACAAAGGTGAATGTTTAGATTCTAAGATCTAACTTGCCAAGAGAGCATTGCTTCAACATAACCTGAAATTTGCATGCGCATTTTGTTATTTAGTATATACAACTTGCATTTTAATAATTCTTTTAACACCAAGATCTATTTCCAGCCAGACTATAACTATATTTGTTTTAAATACATGAATATACAAAATTTTTGAAAAGCTTGCTTGCATTTGTTCAACTCATACAAGATAAATTTTATTCATATATTTTTCTGTCATTAAATTATATTATTTTATTAAAAGACATATTTCTTTTATAAAACAATTTTCAAGTTTACCACATTAACAGTTCTATTACATCCTGTATGATGCCATAACAATATACCATGTCACTTATGAGCAAACAAGTTAGTCTTTATATGGTCAATTTGCCTGTCAGAAACAACAGTCAAATTTCCCTCAAATCCCTCTACACTAGCTTAAAACAGCAAAGAACATGTTTGATAATGCAATCTTTGATACGTCCCATAAAACAAGATGGTCATGGCTGGAATGCCTTTGATCATAGATATATTTGACGAAGCTTGATCTGCTGTTGGACAACATCTGTAGAAGCAATACTATAAAATAGTGTTTCCCAACTGAGGTTCAGGAAGAGATTGCTTAAATTCTAGAAAGAAAAAAAGATGCATAGGCTAATTACATGCAAATATTTTTTTTAATCAGTTTTGCATTCAGTTCTAATAATTGTAATTTTATTATATACAAATGGCATTTTTCAATACTGGTAACTTGCAGATAGTAGGGAGATCCTACAACAAAAATTATTTCTTGGGATATTTTGCAAAAAAAAAAGATTATGCTTAAGATAAAATTTCTTAAACTTATTTTCGTGTGTTTGTAATGTGACATCTGATAGATTTAGGCACTGTCAAACCTTTCAAAAATGTTTTATGATCGCAAATTCTTATGAAATTTAACTTTATGAAAGAGAAAGAAAAAGATTAATAAAGACATTTTTATATGAGGGTTCCTTGAGACATGGAATGTATTTCAAGGGTTTTCTTAGAGCAAAAAGATTGAGAAATGATGATCTACAGTATTTGCAATAGATTTTTTTTTTCTTTTCCCAATGTAAAAAATATATTTAATATAGATTAAATTATATAATATTGATAACATTGGGAACACCAAATATTTTGAATAAGAGTTATCTTTACATTAAGTTTCATTTATTTCCCTTTCTTCCTTTTTATTCTTTTTGCTACAATTCAGTAGTCATACATATATATATACACAAGCACATACACATATACATATATAGATACTTATTCACAAAAATAATTATACATTCATATGTTCACACACACACACACACAATCATCATCATCATGTAACATCCACTGTTCCATGCTTGCATGGGTTAGATAAAATTTGTGAAGGCAGATTTTCTACAGCCATAAGCTCTTCTTGTCACCAACCCTCATCTGTTTCTAAGTAAGGAAATATTTCCCTTGACCAGTTTTCAAGGAAGACTGGAAACTCTGCAGAGAGTGAATTTTTAGACTACGTAGACAATTACTCAAAACTGTAAACAATTTATACTAATCCTACTAGCTAACATGATGGAAACTATATTCAAGTATGAAATAGATGGCTTGCAGCAGTTTGTCAAAGCTACATTAGTATATTAGGAAAATCCAGTTGACATTTGACAGAGAAGTGAAACTGCTTGACAAGTTTGGGAGGCTTTTGCACTAACCTTCTCCTTTATGCAACAACCACCTGCTTGCATCCATGATACCATTCCAAAGACCCACTACTCCTAATGAGTCAATTGTTCCAAGAAATGTCTCCAGACAGCCATCCAACCACATGTCTGAAGGTACTACCACCATATCTGCTACTGTTCACATCCAGGATCACCAACCTACCATTTGGATCTAAGAGGATCATATGTATTTCTAGACTAAAGCCTTTCCAAAACAACCTTACTATGCCATTTAATCTAAGCTGACCAAAAGAGTTGCAAATCACATAGTGAAAAAGAGGGTAAAATGGTGCATCTCACTGAAGGCTAACACACGACATAGTGGCCTGAAATTATAGAGCAGGAACCCCTGCTTCAATGCTAATCCCAAGAGGAAAAACAAAAAAAAAAGGAAAAAAGCAAGTGGAAGGGTATCATTTACTCAAGTCTAGAAGTAATTCTTTTCAGAACTCTTGAATGGCCAAGTGATATTCTCTCAACATACAATATGCTTCTGATGTAGTTCTCACCAGATGTCTCTTTTTTGGTGTAATTAGAACAGTAAAATATCAAAACCTTAAGTATTTTGTCCCTGTTTGACTGAACAAATTTCATCAACTCCCCATTCAATTTTTGGAGAATAATGTAATTGAAGAGTTCTTTTGTGTGTTTGTTGCTGATTCTGCTCTAGCCACTGCTGTCAGTGTGGTTGTTTTGACTCTTGCTGCTGTTGTCACTGCTTTGACCCTTGCTGTTGTGATAATTGCAGAAGCTGTCAAAAACAGCTTCTGCAATTATCACTGTTGTAGCAGTTGCAGTAGTCAGGTTGTTGATAGCAGCAGTGAAGGACTGTGAGATAAAAAGCCTTTAGGTGGTCCATTCTTCCACATTTATAACATTTGGGGGGTTTTGCCCTTCAACACCATCTACATCTGCTCACATTCTTTGAAACAGAAGCATCTGTGAAAGATATAGAAGATATACAGTTCCACAGGTGCAACTACTACCTGGAACTCTAACAATATTTACATTTAATTCTATTGGGAGATAAACTAAGTCCTATGGCTTTTCCAGGTTCCTCTCCAATTGTCACTACTTTGGCTTCATCCTTGTTGGGTGGAAAGCTGGGGACTGACTTTTGTCACATATCACTCCAAATAAACTGGGATCATCACAGCTACACAGGTCATGTATGTGGTCGGGGGCTACTATTCAGACTTTTTGTTCACAGTTACAGAAAGCCATCACTGTTCCCAGTGGTCTCCTTGTTACACACCTCTTTCTTGTGTTTCTGATACTGCAACAATGATTGATGCATAAGTATTTTTGGTGGGAGAGCTACCGTTACTTCAGTGAGTATGATATTAGTCCATGTATTTTTAACAGCTTCATTTCAGCCCCAGAGCAAATGGCATGTCCATTGACTCATTGCATATGCAAATAAATTCTGTTTGTAGGATCATATCATTGTTACTGTTGTTTTTCTTGTTGGTATTTGTCTTGTTGCTGTTGCTGATGCAAATAGTTGCACACACTCTTTATTTGCATGTTGTTGCAGCGATGTCAATGTTACAGTGGTAGTAGCTGCTTTGATTATGACATTAATGCTTTTTTTGTGCTATGGAAGTAGTGGTAGCTGCCACCATGACACAGTCGTACTTTTTAACTTTTGTAGAGTCAATACTCTCTCTCTCTCCCTCTTGTTCTCCTTCTCGTTCTCCCTCTCTCTCTTTCCCATTCTTTGAATCACCTCCTCCTTCCCTTAGATCCTTCCAACAAAAACATTAAAATGCCATCATTTGATTCCATTATTTTTTTTAATGAAATTATGGATTTTCCTTTAAAAACAAAGATTTAATGAGAATAAAGCCTTGTAGTGGGGAGAGCATAAAAGGGAAAAAAACCACACCCCTATGTTGCAGGTCACTTTCTCATCAAAATCAAAAAATGTATACAGATCCTAATCACTGTAAAACAAACAAAAAAAAAAATGAAAGAAAAAAAAACCTCCAAAAATATTAATACAACTTATGATGAAACCAAATTTCCTATTAATCAGGATCGTGTCAATGACATAAATAATAATTTTCCTTTATTTTGGCACAAGGCCAGCAGTTTCAAGGGGAGGAGGAAATTGATTACATTGACCCCAGTGTTCAACTGGTACTTATTTTATCGATCCCAAAAGGATGAAAAGCAAAGTCAACCTCAGCAGAATTTGAACTCAGAATGTAGAGATGAACAAAATGCTACTAAGCTTGTATTTTGCCTGGCTCACTGCCTTTTAATAATAATAATAACCAGCTGGAGCCATAGAAGATTCACAGAAAACATAAAAAATGTAAGCATCTGTAAACAGTGTACTGGTGCAATGAGAAATGTTTGTATATTATAACTGTCTGTCTTTACGTTCTGAGTTCAAATTCTACTGAGATTGACTTTGCTTTTCATCCTTTCGGGGTCGATAAATTAAGTATCAGTGGGGTCGATCTAATCAACTGGCCCCACTCCCCACAAAAAATTCAGGCCTAGAAAAGTATATTGTGACAGTTACAGAATATAGAAAGTAATGTAACACCAATGACTATATAATCCAACCAAAATATCTGTTACACAAACATAAACAGAATTACTATTTAACCTTAAAATACATCATACATATTCAAAGAAACTTAATGTACAAATTAAAATGCAAAAGAACGAAATAATAAATGGATTTATGAATGAAAGTTTGGTAATTGTGTTTATTTCCACCACACGACACTTATTATTGCAAGCATGTTTTAACTAACCTAAACTATACATATTCATATATATATATATATATATGTAAATATATAAAAACAAAAAGATAAAGAGAGCAAAGGTAAGGTTGAAGAATTTTATGGATAGAGTCTTACAGCTGTTTCTGGGAAGATCCAGTACTTCCCTTCATCAGAGACAGAAAAAATAAAGTAATCTATTATTATATCCATAGGCGGATATTTTTAGTATGAAGTGGTAAAGAGTGTGATGTGCTGAAAAAAGAGAGAACAGTACTTGAAGTGTATCCTCCGGGGTTTGGTTAAATCCAATACCCTCCTCAACCTTATATATATATATATATATATATATATATATATGTCTCAAGTTGTAGCTGTTATTCAAAGGGGCCAGCCTTGTAATATTCTGTGTGAGGCTGAATCTACATGAGAACTATGTTAATGTTATGCATGTCTGTTGAGTACTCAGCCACTTGTGAGTTAATTTTATTCTCATGTGGTAATGAAAAGTGAAACTGACATCCAATATTTGCTGTGTGTATGTATCTATGTATGAACTTTTCTTTGGATACAGTTCTACATTTAAGAGATGAGGAATTATGTACATTATTTACATTATTTACATTTGATGAATATTTGTCCTCATCCGAGTTCAATTCCAGGCTGTGACCTGAATAATAATAATAATAATAATAATAATTACATCGAAAAATACCTTAGGAATGAGAACCCAGGTTCAAAATTTCCCTGATGAAGGCTGGAGGGTATATCAGCCGAAATGTTGTGTTAACAACAAACAAGATGAAGACAAATATCCATCAAATGTAAATAGTATAATAATAATGGTTTCAAATTTTGTCACAAGGGCAGGAATTTTGGGGGAGGGGATAAGTGAGTTACATCAACCCCAATGTTTCACTGACACTTAATTTATCCACCCAGAAAGGATGGAAGGCAAAGTCAACCTCAGCAGAATTTGAACTCAGAACATAGCGACAGGCAAAATACTGCTAAGCATTTCATCCAATGTGCTAAGGATTCTGCCAGCTCACCTCCTTAATAATAATAATAATAATAATAATAATAATAATAATAATAATAATAATAATAATCCTTTCTACTAAAGGCACAAGGCCTGAAATTTGGATGAAGGGGACTAGTTGATTACATCAACCCCAGTGGTGCACAGGTGCTTAATTTATCGATCCCGAAAGGATGAAAGGCAAAATCGACTTCGGTGGTTTAATAATAATAATGATGATGATGATGATGATAAACTTTCTTTATTCTCAACACTGAATTGTCCAATCCTATCTTTTCTCATTTCCATCTTCTTTTCCATCGTTCTTAGCAAAGTCATAATTTGTTTATTTCAGTTGTTTTTCTCATCTCCTATTCTCCACACTAAATAATCCTATCTAAGTTCTTTAATTCCCTCTCATTTTCAACTTTATTGTAAACAGTGGGTAGAAAAATATCCATTGGTTAGGATAAATCACAATTATTTTCTCCATACTAAACAGTTTTCCTCTTTCTCTATTCTTTGCACAGAGCAGTCCAATCCTATTTAGTTTCTCTTCCCCACTTACTTTTTACTTCTATTTCATCATTCTTAATGGAATTCATGCCCAACACACATGACAACAATATCCTCATATCCCCTGAGAAAATGGGAGTAAACTTGTTACTGCAATGCAGAATATCAGGACAATGACCTGCTACTGGTAGTCATGCAATGTAACACAACCTCAATACAGTCAGGCTGTCATTGAATAAACTGGCAACCCCAACTAAGTATGCATGGTGAGGAGAATGTTTTTTTCTTGTTTCCTATTTCAACACTCAGCAAGTTGAAAAGCAAAAACCTGTTAAAGAGCAGATCAATGGTCATCTAAGTAGTATATCGCTTACTCTTATCTTTTACTTGTTTCAGCCATTGGACTTTGGCCAAGCTGGGGCACTGCCTTGAAGGGTTTTAGTCAAACAGATCAACCCCAGTTCTTATTCTTAAAGTCTGGTACTTATTCTATTGGTCCCTTTTGCCAAACCACTAAGTTACAGTGACATAAACAAATCAGCACTGGTTATCAAGCAGACACAAGCACAAAGACACACACACACACATTGCTATGTGGTTAAGAAGCTTGCTTCTCAACCACATGGTTTCTGGTTCAGTCCCTCTGTGTGGTACCTTTGGCAAGTGTTTCCTGCTATAGCCTTAAGTCAACTGAAGCCTTGTGATTGAATTTGGTAGGCAGAGGTTCCCTTCATGAGTGTACAAGTGTGTGTGTAAGTGCTTGTGCCGCCTAATATATATATATATATATACACACACACACACACACACACACACACACACACACACACACACACACACACACACACACACAATGGACTTCTTTTAGTTTCTGTCTACTAAATCCATTCACAAGGCATTGGTCAGTCCAAGGCTATAGTAGAAGACACTTGCCCAAGGTTGCAGGCTGTGAGACTGAACCTGAAACCATGTGGTTGGGAAACAAACTTCTCACTTCACAAAGCCTGTGCCTATGTCTATATTACTGTTACTGTTGCTGCTATGATTATAATTAACCATGGAACCCTGAACTACCAGCTCATGGTTGATAGCAATAATTACCTTGAAAATACAAAATACTAAGACAGCACTTGCAAATTTGGAACCACCACAAGAGGAAGATGGCCTCTTTAGCTTTGGCTGGTAGCCCCACTAGAAATGGTGTCTCAATAAAAGCACCAGTAGTTATTTTGCTTTATCATCATGATCCAATTTATATCCTAATCATGTTAATGAGACAGGATCCTCAGATGAAAGACTTTTGGATAGCAAGCAGGATTAGCTTGGTCTTAATTCAACAGCTGCTGCAAGAATTAGGAAAAGTGGAATTGTTATTGACAATGGAATTGTTATGGAATGTTACTATAGGAGTGACCCCAACAAAACAAGATACAGAACAAGAATGCATAAAAATGGATAGAGACATGTTTCCTGTTATAACAAAGAGTTCTGGATTAACAAAAAAAACAATCAACTCATGAGAAAATAATGGATATCCCAGTTGGAAATGAAAGAAATAGTTGGAACAGTGAAAGAGGAGGACCATGACGACATAGGAGAGGAAATTGAACAAGAAATAGCCCAAAGATCAATGAATCATCAGGTGGAAAGAAGTAGTAGTGAGGATGAAAATATGTTTTACTTCATAGGCAGAAAGAATAATACACAAGAGGAAACGAGCTTATTTCAATGTTTAAATGAGACAAGGATTAGGGTTAGAATAAGACTACCAGTTTTGAGAAGAACCAATTGTGAAAAACTAAGAAAAGCAGTAAAGAAATTAGATAACTTTTAATAAAAAAATCGAAGATGAGAATATAACAGATTCAAATGTTACCATTTACTGTACAGCCTCTATTACTATAGAAATTAATAGTTAAGCAGAAAAACGGGCAAATCCCCTGATGAAAATGAGACCAAAGAATCAAGTTGAGCAGCTCAATAGTGACCTTGAATGAGTAAATGCAATAATCTAAAAGAAGATGGTGAAAGAAAGGCAGAAGAAAGAGGGTTACAGGCTGCTAAAGAAGAGATAGGACAAAAAAAAATATTAAAGCAAATTCAGCTAAAAATACTAGTTATCAAGAAAGAATAATCATTAACAGTAGAGCCAGCTTTTCAGAAACAATGAAAGGAAATTTTTACCAAGAGCTGAACAATGAGAATGAACATCAAGCGAAAGATAGAGCAAATACTGAAATAGTAAGGAACTTTTGATCAGACACTTAGAACAAGGAAATCCAACACAACAGTGAAGCTGATTGGTTAAGAAAATTTAAAAGGGAAATGAAAAATAGGTCAAGATGGTAATACTACAAAAGTGATTGTATAGGAAATAGAACACTTACATGGGTGACAAAGAGAACAGTGTGGATACAGAAAGATAGAAAAAAAGGTGGGGAGGGACTGTCAGTAATTGTAAGTCCATTACATGCTCACTATTGATCATGAAATTGCTAACTGTTCTAAAACAGATGAATTATACAGCTTTATAGAGAAGGTGAGACTATTACCAAACAGTAAAAGGGATGCAGAAAGAAATCAAGGTAAACTGTTGAGCTATAGTATATCAATATTAAGTGAAGTATGACGTGAAAAGGAAAACTTGTTGGTTGAATAGACTACAAGAATACATACAATGTGTTTCAGTGTTGGCTTTTGGAATGCCTGAAGACTCTGAAAGTGCATGAGAAGATTAGCAGTTTATTATGAAGAGTAATGAGAGTGTAGGAACTAGAACAAAAGTGCAGAAATGACATAAGGAAATGTGAAAATATGGAGGGGAATACCACAGGGAGACCTACTTTCTCCATTACATTTTTTTACTGTGTTGATTCCTTTGACATGCATATTGAGAAAAACCAGACCGGCGTCTGAGCTTGCTAAGAATAGGGAGGAAACAAATCAATTGTTATACATACATACATACATATACATATATTTTCTAACAAAACTGTCCGATGAACGGGAATGTGAAACTCCGAGTAACAGTCTTTTGTTATATTTCTGCTGCTTTTAAATAAAGTATATATATATATATATATATATATATATATAAGAATATCTTAAATTATATACCAACTATGTGAAAGTCCTGGATTCTCTTGTTTAAACAGTGAGAATATTTAGTAAGGATATTGGTATGCAGCTTGGAGTGAATAAGTATACAGTTTTAATTACGAAGTGAGGCCAAAAGATTAAATCTGATAAGATAAAGATACCATGCAATGATATCATAAGACCACTGAAAGAAAATGAAGGGTGCAAGTATCAAGGAGTGCAAAAGCATGATAAGATAGTGAAAAAGGAATTGAGGAATTCTCCAATATCACCTCACCACCACCAATAACACCTCTCCACCATCGCTCACATTATCAATACTAGTACATGACCACCAATATTAACACGAAATCTGCAACCGAAAGAAGGCCGACCACAGCAACAACAACAACAACAACCACTATGTAGTTGCTTGACCTGCTAGCAATAACTGCTAAATTCATACAAATTATACATTATCATTTTAAGAAATATAATCCGAGATACACTAAGTTTCAAAATAAGATGAGTTGAAACAGAGCTGAGCTAGAACTAAACAGCAACATGGTACCAAGAAAAGGGCTTCTATGTGGTCACTGAAACTACAAGAAATAACTGTGAAATCCCACCTCAAATTACACTCTACTTTCTTGAAACGAAAGGAGACATTGAATAATGTAGTCCTAGATACACTTAATTTAAATAAAACATGGGATGGTCACAGCTGAAACACTTTTTGCTACAGATCTATAGTCCACACATCAGAACTGATCTGGGTTAAAAAAATTACAATACCAACAACACCAACAACATCAGGCAACAATAACCCAAATTAGTACAACAAGCCAATGGGAGAACATCTACATAGTCATAGTCTGTTTTCCATTTGGTTTGTATAGGGAAGTTCCATAACAACTTCATTTATTGTTTTTCATAAACTTTCCTTTATGAATCCATAGAAAACAAAATCTCCAGCAAAAAATTTCAGTGAATTATTGCAATAATCTTATGTCTATAATATCAGCTATTGTTATTAGGTGAGCTACTGAAATCATTACCACACCAGACAAAATGCATAGTGGCTTTCTTCTGGCTTTACAGTCTGAGTTCAAATGCCACCAAGATCAACTTTGCCTTTCATCTTTTCAGGATCAATAAAATAAGTCCAACTGAGCACTGAAGATGATGTTATAGAATTATCCCTCCCACAAAAATTTCTGGCCTTGTACCTATAGTAGAAAGAATTATTATTATCATTATTATTATTATTATTATTCAGTAGTTTTATTTTTATAGCGTGCTTTCATTTCACTACCGAGCGCAGCTCTGTGTGCCTTGGGTATGTGCTGTGGTTTACTGTGATGCTCTTATGGTTACTGTATTGAAAGTGTTTTGCGTAGGGTGTGTGCAGTGCCCACTAGTGCAATTTTATGTAAGTTATATATATTTGTAAGTCCTGGTGTTTTTGTTATGTATTTGTCTGAATATTTTTTTTATCATACCTAATGCGCCTACTATGATTGGAATTGTTTCTGTTTTTAGATTCCACATTCGAGTTACCTCTATTTCCAGGTCTTTGTATTTTGAAAGTTTCTCCATTTCTTTTATTATTATTAGTAGTAGTAGTAGTAGTAGTAGTAGTAGTAGTAATTATTATTATTATTATTATTATTGTTTTTTTTTTCTTCTTTCTTCAAATTTTCTTCCATTTCTCGCCAAGTGTTTTCCGTACACCTAGGGCAGAGAAGTTCATTATATGCATTCCCAGTTTTTTATTATTATTATTATTATTATTATTATTATTATTATTATTATTATCATTATTATTAAGGCGATGAGCTGGCAGAATGGTTAGTACGATGGATGAAATGTACAAAGCAGTATTTCACCCATTGCTATATTCTGGGTTCAAATTCCGCTGAGGTCAACTTTGCTTTTCATTCTTTTGGGGTTGATAAATTAAGTACCAATGAAACACTAGGATCGGTGTAATCAACTAGTCTGCTCCCCAAAAATTTCAAGCCTTGTGCCTTTAGTAGAAAGTGTCGTGAGAAGCTTCCTAGTTCCTGTAGCTCTCTTTTCATCTACTTTAAAAGAAAGAGCAGGGTATTTCAATACTTGCATGACCCATGTATTGATTACCTTGATGACATTAACTTCAATTAGTTTTATGCACAACACAGCATGAATCAGAAGAACTGAAAACAGACATTGTTTAATTAATGATATATGCAAATCAAAATCAGATATATGTAAATTAGGCTATCTACTACAGTGCTAGCCTAATTTATGAGTGCTTTATATGGTACCTAATCTGATTGGGGAAGCAAGGTTGATACATCTTCTCTAAAGAGCAGTCAACAAACTTTGAAATGGTCCCTCTTTTTTCTGCACATCAGTAACACAGAAAGAATGTGTTTACCTTATTTCCCTCACAGTGAAGCTTTTTAATTCAATTTTCCTGATTTTATGCTATGTATAAAATAATAATAATAATAGTCAGAGTGGCTTCAGACATGACAGGGTGACTATCTACCTCAATGAGAAAAATATGTACAAAAATGAAATTCCAGTAGCAGAAAAAGGCACAAGAATAGTCCAGGGACAGCTGTAAAGAATGAGAATTTTGTAATTCTCTGAGATATACAAATTCATACTGATAAGGAGATAGAAGTAAACTACCCTGATATCATTGTAAAAAAATATGGTACTCATTTCTTGTACACTTATTGATGTGTCTTGCTCAACACACAATGAAATAAATTCTACATAAATGTGATTGGAAAATGTCCACAAATATAAAGAATAGGAAATAGAAATATTGAACATGTTGGATATGGATACAAGAACTCTCCCTGTTATTACAGGAATGCTAGGAAGTGATGTGTGATACAAAGTAAAAAAAAAATAATTGACGAAATGCCAGGTAAATATGAATTGCAGAAGTAAGCTCCGGTAGAAAGAGTCTATTTTTTGTGTTAAATATTATCAATAAAATGGAAAAATGACAGTCTTATAAGCACAAATCTTACTCTATTTTTTTTAGTTACATAACAACTTTGGCAGAGTAGGTACACTCAAAACAGAACATCATAATAATAATAATAATAATAATAATAATAATAATAATAATGGTTTCAAATTTTGGTACAAGGCCAGCAATTTTGTAGGGAATGGGGCTAGTTGATTACATTCACACATACACACATGCTCAGCTAATACATGTTTTATCGATCCTGAAACAATGAAAGACAAAGCTAACCCAACAGCATTAGACCTCAGAACATGAAGTCAGAAGAAATGACACTAAGCATTTTGTCACTCACGCTAACAATTATATCACGCTAACAAAAGAATTATAAAGAAAAAAGGAGATTACTATACAGCTAAATGAGATATGAACTAATGAAATGCTTTCATCTTGGAGTGGTTGGATGCTTCCAACTTTCTCTTCCCTCTGTCACATACCTCTTTGGTTTGGTTTCTCACCTCAGCTTTATCACATGGCAAGATCACAGGTCCAGGGGGATCTGTAGTAGCTAAGGTGAAAGATGAGTCTGTGACTATGAATGCATTTGTATGCATTTTTTTTGTGGTAGGTGGCGAGAGCATTTCTGTGAAGTTTTCTTTTGAAGCAGGTTTGGTATCACAATCTTTTGTTTTGGAAATGTCTGCTGTTGTGGCTGGATCTGTAGTTGTGGTAGATTTTGTTGTTGTTGCTGCTGCTGCTGCTGCTGCTGCTGCTTCAAGAGTTGATTAAATTGATTAGTTGCTTCTGTTGATTATTTTGTTTCTGTAGCTGCTGTAGCTGCTGTAGTTGTTTTTTTGTTGTTGCAGGCTCTGTCCTCATTGTTGATGTTGTTTTGGATGTGGTGTTGGCAAGAGAGTAAGTCTTCTTTCCACTTCTCTTTATTGTGGACAAAAAAAACTTTCAAGTGATTGCCACTACCACATAAGTAGCACCTCATCTTTCTCTCTTCCACCATATTATTTGCTTTTTGGTCAGTTGGGAATTCTATATAATATGGAATTTTGTCCAGCTTTTCTGGTTTGACTTGGATGATAATTTCCAACCCAATTTACCAACCGATTTTCCTGTTGATGCTTCTTAATTCCTAAGAAGGAGTCAGTTCTCTCTAGAATATCACATGCCACTACCTTCCAGACATCCAATTCTGATGACATGTTCAAAATTTTGATTTTCACCACTCACCTGCCCCAAGTAAGTTAGAATCAGGCTGAAATCTTCATTCCTGCATGGAACAATAATAGAATGCTTCTATACATATACTTCAGAATTAAATTTAACCTTGACACTACTACATTGTCTGGTTAGAGCAACAAAGATTATATCACTCCAAATTCCTCTTAAGCACTTTTCTACATGAGCGGGTGGGGTGGTGCTATTTCCACTCAATAGTTCTTAACCAACACACACCAGTATACCACTGTCCTCCAGATTGTTTCTCACAAGAGGTTTCTTGGTACTAACAAAGAAGCTGTTTGATTTTCAAAGTGGAGAAGCTGTTGCTTGCATTTCAATTTGTTGTATTTTCCTCCCAAAAATATACAAAGTATTCAATCTTTTGGCAGCTTCTTTGCAGGAGCTGGCCTTCTTTCTGCTAATTTTACTGTTTCTGCTGGATCTGACTGTCACAGAGAATGAGGTATAGGTGGTGAAAGAGATATGAATTGTATTAGCATTGTTGTGATTTGTATTGTTTATGGCTATGAATCTAAGAAAATTCATCACTATATTCCTTTGTGTTCTCATTATATCTGTTGTTGTTGATGCCATTGTTGTTGTCCTTGGTGGAGTCTCCAAAGCTGCAGGGAATGTGGTAGCCATGATACTGATGGTGGTGGTGTTTTCAGAAGCTACACTGAATGTAACAGCGGGTGATGGTGATGGTGGTGGTGGTCGTCGTCATCGTCATCGTCATCTTGGTGGAAAAGATAATAGAGAGTAGAGTTACAACTTGTTGTGATGGTTGCAAAGGCAGTGTTGTCGTGTTGTTAATGTAATATATCTCCCTCAGGACTATCAAGCTTGGGAAATCCTCACTTTTGTTGGTATTTCTGATCTTTTTGTTTATATTTTTCTCTGTGGTGGTGGTGGTGGTGGTGGTGGTGGTGGTGGTGCTATTGTGCTTGCTGTTATAATTATTTGGCTGAGTTTTTGTCACCATGACAGCAACATTGCTATCATTTTCAATTGTAATGTTACGAACACTAGAATTTGTGAAAAAAAAAAAATCCTTCTCTCACTTTCTTTGTTATGCTCTCTTTTATTTTCTCACTCTCTTATTTTGCTAGGTCAAACATTATTATAGAATTGCTATCTTTTTTCTCTTTCTTCCAGAAAAAATTAAGATTTCATAGCTTTGAAAAAATTCAAAATGTCCAACATCTATTGCAGTGTGATTACAACTCCACTCAGACAAAGCAGGTGTAGTCAGTCTCACAACGGTAAAAAAAAAACTAAAACAAGTGCACAAGAGAGTGAAAAAAAACAGCAAATTATTGCAAAAACTTACTGATCCCACAATCAGCACTGCTGCTTGTTCAGCATTTAATAATAATAATAATAATAATAATAATAATAATAATAATCCTTTCTACTGAAAGCACAAGGCCTGAAATAACATAAAGAATATAAAGATGGACGAAATACCACTAAACATTTCGCCCAGCATGCTTATGATTCTGCTAGCTCACCATAATCATCATCATCATCATCATCATCGTTTAACGTCCGCCTTCCATGCTAGCATGGGTTGGACAATTTGACTGAGGACTAGCAAACCAGATAGCTACACTAGGCTCCAATCTGATTTGGCAGAGTTTCTACAGCTGGATGCCCTTCTTAACGCCAACCACTCCGAGAGTGTAGTGAGTGCTTTTACGTGCCACTAGCATGAAGGCCAATAATAGTAATAATAATAATAAAAACACTGGTAATTGCGCACCCTGATAAACACTACCTCATATGAGTGACAATGATAAAACAAAATATTGCGAATAATGGTGGTAATGAAACTGAAGACATTGATGGTGACAGTGTTACATCTAGCAGGCTCAAAGATTCTGGTCCAGCTCCAGCCTGTCGATATCCAGAAAGGGACCACCACACAGGGCATAGATGGAGCAAGCAAATTAATGCTGTGGTCATGGAATGTTACTACCTGAGTAACCTGGTAGATGAAAATGGTGCTCAAATTAGGGGTTACTGACAATGCATGTATGATCATTGGAGGGAAAAGAGCTTGTTTCAACTCATGGAACAGAGACTATGTGATCAAGCTAGAGCAATAAGAAAAAAATTGTTGGTTCACAGAAGTAGAGCTTGAAGCTATCAAAAGATGGGTCTTGGAAAATAGCAGCAGAGATAATGATGAAAATGCAGTTCTTACTAATAGAAGTAATCTCATAGCACAGGAAAGGAGCAGTGGTAGTTTATTTGATGAGAGACATATAGATGATCTAAAAGAAGACAATAAAACTAATGGCGACATGACAGATTAACAAAAGGCAATCTATGACAGAATAAAGGTAAGACTACAGGAGAACGATAGTGACATTATTTGCAACCTTAAAAAGGTTGATCGGTGGAAATTGAGCCAAGAAACAAAAAATGTCAATGAAATTCTGAAATACATCAGAACAAGCAACATCACAGAAACAAATAATTTGATCAAGGCAGCAAGTATTGTTGTAGCAGAAAACGTGGGTGTTGATATCAAGGAAAAGAAATATAATGGGAGTGACAAAAGAAAAGATCCATGGTGGAAAAGAATACAGACAGGGTTAGATATGCTCTCGAAGGAAATTTCTGTTAGACTGAAAAGAGAAAGGGGAGCTTAAAAGAGAACAAAAATACAGGGTGCTGAAAAGAGAGAGGGGAGCTTAAAAGCAAACAGATACCCATTTGCAAGCTTAACAACCTGTCGGGACTGATTTTGGCTCCTGCCACCAACTTTTAGAATGGTGTTAACCATCTCCACTTTGGAGAAACTGACACCATGATGGCGATACTGTCCATATATACCATCTTTGCTCAACTGAGTCCCACTTCAAAAGGGTGCCCCTCAACTGTTCCAACTTCCACAGCAATGGCTTGAGAGCTAGTGTAAAAAGAAGAGGCACTCCAGTATGGTTAAAACTCTTGCCAGATCACTATGAGCTAGCATGTTGTTGACTCAAATTCAAGTCAACTTCCTACCCATATAAAAAAAACATCTGGGAGGTGCATGTTATTGTCACCACCCTTTGAGTTTCTTGTTTGCTGATACATATGGCAGCCACCTTCCCATATTGTCTTCTTTTATATATGTGTAGAACTGTGGGCCACACATAATCCAGGAACATTTCTGTTTCTGCCAGGCAATTTAAGTCTTGCATCCTTTTCTTCGATGCACTTATACACAAATGATTGTATTTCTCAGTTAGTTTTTTCCTCCTAACAAAGAGACATTACTCCTGGTTTGACAATAACATATTTATACTAGAGAGCCTTTCTGTTCAGATCTTCAAAGGGAATGCACAACCCACTGGCTAGCTACCCTCAAAAAAGATCAAGAGCTGTTGTTGTCTTTACTATTGTTGCTGCTGCTGCTGTTGTTGTTGTTGTTGTTGGTGGTGGTGGTGGTGGTTTTGGTGGTGGTTTTCAGACAGTTTTTGTTATTACTGCTATAGTCAATTTTATTGTTGATGACTTTAGTCTTGATGCTGTTGTTATTCTATTCTCTGTCTTGCTGTTGTTGCTGCTTCTGCTATTTTTGCCTGAGGCAATGACTTCTGACTGAGACCTTTGGAAATATGCTGTGCGTGAGAAGACCCGGCAAGCCAAGTGAGACCAAAATCCAAGGCCTCTGCCAGGGATGTAGCCAGTCCACTTACACGTAACATTCCTTCATTGGACACTAAACTCTGCTTGCGAAGACCTGTTGAGGCAAGTGAAATCGAAATCGAACTAAATTTGTAGACTGGCACCCATGCCAACATCTCTTCATTGAACGCTAAACTCGAAATCGTGATGGCACCTGTACCAGTAGATCACTAAGAGTACCATCCGAGCGTGATCGTTGCCAGAGCACCAGCTGCAATCCAGAGAACATTAACAATAAGGTTATTATCACAGAATGAATCACTGAATAGGGACCGCTTTAACAGGCCAAAACAATTGAAAAGACTCTCAAAACTTACAGAGCTCCAAGTTGCCATAACTTGACAGTATGGTGACGATAATAATAATGATGGTGATTTCAAATTTTGGCACAAGGCCACGAAATTCAGGGGAGGGAGATAGTTGATTGCATCAACCCCAGTGCTCAACCAGTAATTTATCAACCCCCAAAAGGACGAAATACAAAGTCGACCCCAGTAAAATTTGAACTTAGAACATAAAGACAGATGAAATGTCACTAAGCATTTTACTCTGTGTGCTGATAACTCCGACAGCTCACTGCCAATAATAATATTAATAATATAAGATTATTATTATTAATAATGATAATGATAATGATAATAACAATAATGATAATAATAATAATGATGATAATAATAATAATAATAATAATAATAATAATAATCCTGTCTACTAAAGGCATGAAGCCTGAAATTTGTGGGGAGGGGGACTAGTTGATTACATCGACCCCAGAGTTTCTCTGGTACTAAATTTATCAACTCCGAAAGGATGAAAGGCAAAGTTGACCTGAGCAGAATAATAATGAGGAAGGGGTATAGCTGATTACATCAACCCCAGTACTCATTTAGTGATACTTGTCTTAACCCCAAAAGGATGGAAGACAAAGTCAACCTCAGCAGAATTTGAACTCAAAACGTGACAACAGATGAAATATGCTAAGCGTTTCGCCTGGTGTGCTGACAACTCAACCAGCTTGCCGCCATGATAATAATGATAATAACAATGATAATTATATTGTCAGATTTTTGCACAAGGCCAGCAATTTTGGGGGAGGGGTTTAGTCAATTACATCGACCTCAGTCATTAACTAGTACTTATTTTATCAACCCCAAAAGGATGAAAAGCAAAGTGGGCCTCAGCAGAATTTGAACTCAGAACATTAAAATGGATAAATTGCTACTAAGCATTTTGCCTGACACACTAACAATTCTGCCAGCTTGTGGTAATCTTTTCTACTAACGGCACAAGCCCTAAAATTTTGTGGGGAGGGTCTAGTCTATTACATCGACCCCAATGTTTCACTAGTACTTAATTTATCAACCCCCAAAGGATGAAAGGCAAAGTCACCCTCAGCAGTATCTGAACTCAGAAAATAAATCTAATTACTTAGTATCAAAATAAGGAGGGACATTGGAGCAAAATTGTCCCCTCTATTGAGGATGTCTTGGAAGTGATAACTGAAACTAGTTCAGGCAGTTTTGTCTGTCTAAAGCATACTGGCCAGACAGCCAATCTTACTCAAAACTTGGATTTGAAGCCCTCCTAAACATATGTAAACAACAGTTTATGGCAGAGATGTTGATAGAGAATAAGCATGAAAGGGTTGAAAATAGCAGAGTGAGATGGAGGTAAAGCATACAATGGTGACTGACGTGATGATAGTGGTGGTGGCAGTGGTGGTCTGTCATGGTGGGGAGGAGGAGCGGGAGTGTACAGAAAAACTACTGAAACTCATTTGTTCTAGTCTACCTGCCTGTATGTAAGTTACCTCTTCATTGCGTTGTTAGACATTCCATGTTTTCTAATTAAACTGACAGGACAATTTTCTTGCTGTTGTTTATTTATTTCTGTTTTTTTTTTCTTTTTTGTCATTTTTTCATTATCTTTTTATTTTTAATTGCATGGTACGGTTTATTGTTTGTCTACTGTCAACCTGACAGTTCATACAACTGTCTGAAATCAAAACAGACCAGGTCATTTCAGTTTTTCCCTCCTCTGTTATGAGATTTTGTTTTATTATGGGATTCTATGTGAAAATTTCTTTTCTTATCTCTTGTTTGTTTTGATTTGCTTAGGAATCTTGTCAAAGAGTTATTTTTCTTTCCATTCCTCCCCTCCATTTCATTTTTTCATTCATTTCTCCTTTGATTTCTGTCTTCCTTTCTTTCTATTACCTCCTTAAAACATCAAAAAAAAAAAAAAGACAAAGCTTATATTAATTACATTGTCTTTCACTCAATTATCATCTGAACACTAAGATAGATTGCCATCATAGAACATTTGTTAAAGAGTTGACATTATAATCTTCAATATACATCATATATTGATTAAGCTGGGCATTGGATGCTCCAATGGTAGGATGGCTGGATGGTTGGTTGCCTGGATGGTTGGTTGGTTGGTGATTGATACACATTTTCTTGTTTGATATGCTTTTTTGTTGTTTAATGTTGGTTGGCTGGTTGGCTGGCTGGTTGGTTGGTTGGTTGGTCGGTTGATTGGTTGGTTGGTTGGTTGGCTAGCTGGCTGGTTGGTTGCTTGGTTGCTTGGTTGGCTGGTTGGCTGGCTGGCTGGCTGGCTGGCTGGCCGGTTGGCTGGCTGGTTTGTTGGTTGGCCAACTGGCTGGTTGGTTAGCTGGTTGGCTAGTTGGTTAGCTGATTAGTTGTGATTGTTTTCTTTAACCCAAGGTCAAACCAGATCAAGCAGACATAATTAAAATCATTCAAGCCATAACCATCACACTTATTTCAGATATTGTGTAGTTTGTTTAACTCCAAATCAGATCTGACCTGTTAGAGCAGATTCATGGTCAAAAATTGTTCCAGCAGTAACATCATCATCATCGTTTAACGTCCGCTTTCCATGCTAGCATGGGTTGGACGATTTGACTGAGGACTGGTGAAACCGGATGGCAACACCAGGCTCCAATCTAATTTGGCAGAGTTTCTACAGCTGGATGCCCTTCCTAACGCCAACCACTCCGAGAGTGTAGTGGTTGCTTTTACGTGTCACCTGCACGAGGGCCAGTCAGGTGGTACTGGCAATGGCCACGCTCAAAATGGTGTCTTTTATGTGCCACCCGCACAAGAGCCAGTCCAGGGGCACTGGCAACGATCTCGCTCGAAAATCCTATGAAGGCCAGTCAGGCGGTACTGGCAACGGCCACGCTCAAAACGGTGCATCCCATGTGCCACCCGCACAAGAGCCAGTCCAGGGGCACTGGCAACGATCCCACTTGGCTTGCCGGGTCTTCTCACGCACAGCACATTTCCAAAGGTCTCGGTCAGTAGTCATCGCCTCAGTGAGGCCCAATGTTCAAAGGTCTTGCCTCACCACCTCAGCCCAGGTCTTCCTGGGCCTACCTCTTTCACGGGTTCCCTCAACTGTTAGGGTGTGGCACTTTTTCACGCAGCTATCCTCATCCATTCTCACCACATGTCCATACCAGCGCAATCGTCTCTCTTGCACACCACAACTGATGCTTGTTATGTTCAGCTTTTCTCTCAAGATACTTACACTCTGACGGGTATGCACACTGACATTACACATCCAGCGGAGCATACTGGCTTCATTCCTTGTGAACTTACGCATGTTCTCAGCAGTCACAGCCCATGTTTCACTGCCATGTAGCATGGCTGTTCGTACACATGCATCATACAGTCTGCCTTTTACTCTGAGTGAGAGTCCCTTTGTCGCCAGCAGGGGTAAGAGCTCTCTAAACTTTGCCCAGGCTATTCTTATTCTAGCAGCTACACTTTCAGCGCACCCACCCCCACTACTAACTTGGTCACCCAGATAGCGGAAGCTATCGACTACCTCTAGTTTTTCTCCCTGGAATGAGATAGAAGTTGTTTCCTGTTTGTTTACAGTGTTTATTGCACCTGAACATCTGCCATATACAAAACTAACTTTGTAGTTAATCTGCCTTTGATATTGCTGCACCTCTTATGTGTCCATAGCTTGCACCGGGTACATCTTATAGAGTTACTACCTACTCCTTTTCTACATACTGAGCAGGGCCATCTACCTGAAGGGGTTTGTGTTTTATCTACCTTCCTACTTATTAGGATTTGGGTTTTTGCTAGGTTGACTCTAAGGCCCTTCGATTCTAGTCCTTGCTTCCACACCTGAAACTTCTCCTCTAGTTCTGATAGTGACTGCGCAATTAGTGCAAGGTCATCAGCATAGAGGAGCTCCCAAGGGCAACCTGTCTTGAATTCCTCTGTGATCGCCTGGAGGACTATGATAAATAGGAGGGGGCTGAGGACGGAACCTTGGTGGACCCCTACCTCTACCCGGAATTCATTACTGTACTCATTTCCAGCCCTCACCTTACTGGCAGCATCTCTGTACATGGCTCGCACAGCTCTCACTAACCATTCTTCTATCCCAAGTTTCCTCATTGACCACCAGATAAGGGATCGGGGGACCCTGTCAAAGGCTTTTTCCATGTCAATGAAGGCCAGGTACAGAGGTTTATCCTTGGCTAGGTATTTCTCCTGCAGCTGTCTCACTAGAAATATGGCATCAGTGGTGCTTTTACCTGGCACGAACCCAAACTGCATCTCATCTAAATTGATTCGCTCCCTAATTAGTTGGGCTATGACCCTCTCCGTAACTTTCATAACCTGGTCTAACAGCTTGATGCCTCTGTAATTATTTGTATCTAAAGCGTCCATCATGTCTTTTTATTTTCCAGCTATAGATTACATTATTCAAAATGCCCTTTTCTAAGACAATGGGATTTTGATTTGATGTAGAATAGGCAAGTATTTCTAGTAAGTTAAGCAGACATAGGCGCAGGAGTGGCTGTGTGGTAAGTAGCTTGCTTACCAACCACATGGTTTCGGGTTCAGTCCCACTGCATGGCACCTTTGGCAAGTGTCTTCTACTATAGCCTCGGGCCGACCAAAGCCTTGTGAGTGGATTTGGTAGACAGAAACTGAAAGAAGCCCATCGTATATATGTATATATATATATGTGTGTGTGTGTGTGTGTGTTTGTGTGTATGTGTTTGTCCCCCCAACATTGCTTGACAACCGATGCTGGTGTGTTTACGTCCCTGTAACTTAGCGGTTCGGCAAAAAGAGACCGATAGAATAAGTACTAGGCTTACAAAGAATAAGTCCTGGGGTCAATTAGCTCGACTAAAGGCAGTGCTCCAGCATGGCCACAGTCAAATGACTGAAACAAGTAAAAGAGTAAAAAAAGAGTAAAAGAGACAAGTCAAGACTCCCCTGTTGGCTTATGTTATTGTTGGTAGATGCTGTTGGCTGTTATTGTTTCGCCTTAGGTTTGTTCAGTCAGAGCTGACCTAAACCAATGACTGTATAGAAGCTCCTTCATTGGTTGGGATGTTGCTGTTGATATATTTGCAAGATGATCTCATAACTAATTAACTTGCTCTCTTCTGGCAGAAGGAAATGAGAAAAAAATACTGGAAACAGGAGAAATGATAGAGAAACAAACAGAAAGAACAAGCATGCAGTGAAGGTTAGACATTTAATAATTGTCCTACAAATAGAAAGATGAAAATTAAATATATTGCGAAACAAAAACAAAATTAGCATGACAGAAAAGATTATTTTACAAAAATTATTGATTTCTTTCAAATAAAAACAAGAGTAATTTTAATAACAGACATTGCAGTTAATTGAATTGACATCAGTATTTTACTGGTACGTATTGTAATTATTAAGAGCAAAGGAAAGAGATTCCACTTGGTTGCTCTTGATCAATGAGAAAGGGCAACCAAGTTCCCTCACATAAATACATACATACGTTCTTAGATGCACTATGCCCGGAAAATGGACACAGACATAGCCAAGGGGTTTAAAAGCTCATAATCACAAGATTCTGGATTCAATTTTATTAAATGTCACTTCAGTTAGGCGTCTTCTACCATAGACTTGAGTCAAGCCAAACCATGAAGAAATGTGTATATGTTGTATGTCTGTGTTTGTCCCTCCACCATCGCTGTTTGACTGATCTTGTAATTCAAAGGGCCAGTTTCATCCCACACTGTATCATGTTGATTTTGTTGATGATTATCTTCAGGATTTTAGGTGTGTGTAGAATACTCAGCTACCTACCCTATAATTCAATGTGTGAGTAATTAAGTTCATAAAAAAAAAAATAGACTGCTCATTGTAGAAAGAGAATTAAGAAGGAATGATCATAGCTGGAATATCTTGATCATTGACAATTTCAATATGGGTTAACCCTAGCGTAAAAACAAGAACAAAAATTGGTATTTATGAATATGCACTGATGAATGAAGATAGCAAGATGGTGTGAAGGCGGTTGCTATGGCATTGAGGTAGATCCAGCCACCCCCATTAATGGGGACAAAACCAGATTTAAGATGAAGGATGATGATATCTTTTATTTGTTTCAGTCATTTGACTGTCGCCATGCTGGAGCACATGCTTTTAGTCGAACAAATCGCCCCCAGGACTTATTCTTTGTAAGCTTAGTACTTATTCTATCGGTCGTTTTTGCCGAACTGCTAGGTTACAAAAACATAAACACACCAGCATCAATTGTCAAGCAACCATGGAGTGACAAACACAGACACACAAACAAACTCACACACACACACACACATGTACGACAGGCTTATTTCAGTTTCCGTCACCCAAATCCGCTCAGAAGGCTTTAGTCGGCCCGAGGCTATAACAGAAGACACCTGCCCAATGTGCCACACAGTGGGACTGAACCTGGAACCATGTGGTTGGTAAGCAAACTACTTACCACACAGCCATGCCTGTAAAATAAATAAATATATATATATATATATATATATATATATATATATATATATATATATATATATATATATATATATATATATATATATATATATATATATATATATATATATATATATATATATATATATATATGTATATATATATATATATATGTATATATATATATATATATGTATATATATATGTATATATGTATATATATATATATATATGTATATATATATATATATATATATATATATATATATATATATATATATATATAGGCATTGCTGTTTGCTAACAAGCTTGCTTCCCAACCACAAGGTTCCGGGTTCAGTCCCACTGCGTGACACTTTGAGCAAGTGTCTTCTACTATAGCCTCAGACTGACCAAAGACTTATGCATGGATTTGGTAGAGAGAATCTGAAAGAAACCTGTTGTGTATGTGTGTGTGTGTGTCTTTGTGTATGTGTTTGTTCCCCACCACCATTTGACTACTGGTGCTGATGTGTTTACATCCCCATAACTTTGTGGTTCAGCAAAAGAGAGTGATAGAATAAGTATCAGGTTTTTAAAACCAAATAAGTACTGGATTCAATACATTCGACAAAAAATACTTCAAGGTGGTACTCCAGCATGGCCACAGTCTGCTGGCTGAAACAAGTAAAAGATATGTGTGTGGTGTGTGTGTATATATATATATATATATATATATATATATATATATATATATACACACACCACACACACACACACACACGTGTGTGTGCGTGCATGTGTACATGTGTGTGACAATATAGTTTAAATTTTGATGGGAAAATGTATCGAGATGTCTTAAGACACAAACCATTAATTGTAACTTAGAAATTCAATATTGAAAAGATGTGAATTATGAAAAAACTTCTTTACTTACTTAATCAGTTCCCATCATAAAATCCAAAGAGTAATATAAGATTTAAAAGGATTTCTTCAAATTATTATTGTACACATTTCAATAATGGATGTATTATACATTCAGATTAAAAATAACCACCATTTCTTCAGCAATTAATTTAAATAAATGTTAACATTTTGACGTTTTCTATTTTTTGTTCTTCTTTCTGTTTTAGTTTCTGGTATCAACCTTATGATATATCTACTTCAACATGTTATATCAAACACTGTATTTGTTTTCATTTTTAACAGTTTAACTTTTAACTGCTGAAGAAATGATTGCTGTTTACTACTTGAATATATTTTAAAATCCATTATAGAAATATGTGTACAATAATTTGAATAAATCCTTGTCAATATATATCATCACTTAACATCAATTTTCCATGCTGGTATGAATTGAGTGGCCAGCAGGAGCTGGACCAATGCACCAAGCTCCAATGTCTGGTTTAGCATGGTTTCTGAGGTTGGATGCCCCTCCTAATGCCAACCACTTCACACAGTGTATTGGATATTTTTTTACGTGGTACCAATGCTAGTGAGGTCACCAAGTAACTCACAAAACAAAACCCCTGAAATGAGGTGGGGAATATTATTGGGGGAAGTGACTTTATGGCAAATGAAAAGTTAAAGTATGATAAAAGGATAGAAAGAGGCACCTTGCTGCAAGAAAGGTACACAGTTATCCCAGTTAGAAACCAAAGAGGATTGTGATAGAGATGTGTCAGGGAATACCCTCAAATTACAGGAAATGACTAAAACAAATAAGAGAATAAAAGATTATGATGTTAATTAATAAATAGATGTAAATGAATGTCTTCATTTTCTTATTTGCCATATATATATATATATATATATATATATATCATAATCATCATCATTGTTTAACATCCGTTTTCCATGCTGGCATGGGTTGGACGGTTCAACTGGGGTCTATAAAGCCAGGAGGTTGCACCAGGCACCAGTCTGATCTGGCAATGTTTCTACAGCTGGATGCCCTTCCTAATACCAACTACTCCAAGAGTGTAGTGGGTGCTTTTTACGTACCACCGGCACAGGGGCCAGAGGGGGCTGGCATGATCGGATGGTGCTTTTTACATGTCACCGGCACGGGAGCCAGTCAAGGCGGTGCTGGCATTGGCCACATTTGGATGGTGCTTTTTACATGTCACCGGCACAGAAGCCAGCTGTGGTGAGGAGGCTGGCATCGACCACATTCGGATAGTGATTTTTATGTGCCACCGGCACGGGGACTGCAACTACAACTTCCATTTGATTGTGATTTGATTTCATTTTGATGTTGATGTACTTGACTCAATAGGTCTTCTCAAGCATGGTATGTTGCCCTACGATCCAAAGGTACTTTTTGAGTGGGCTGGTTATGCAATACTGGTGTAGGTTACAGCTGTGATCTCACTTTATTTGCTGGGTCTTCTCAGTCACAGCATATCTCCAGAGGTCTCTGTCTTTTGTCATTTACTCTGTGAGGCCCAACATTCGAAGGTCATGCTTCACCACCTCATCCCATGTCTTCCTGGGTCTCCCTCAACTCCGGATTCCTTCCACTGTTTGGGAGTGGCACTTCTTCACACAGCTTTCCTCATCCATCTGTAGTACATGACCATACTGATGCAAACATCTCTCTCTTGCACGCCACATCCAATGCTTGTGTCCAACATTTCTCTCAGGGCATTTACACTCTGTCGTGTGTGCACACTAACATTACACATTCAGCGGATCATGCTAGCTTCATTTCTTTTGAGCCTACGCATGTCTTCAGCAATCACGGTCCATGTTTCACTGCCATGAAGCATGGTAGTTCACACACATGCATCGTACAATCTACCCTTCACTCTGAGCGAGAGGCCCTTTGTCACCAGTAGGGATAGAAGCTGTCTGAACTTTTCCCAAGCAATTCTTATTCCAGTGGTAACGCTCTCTGAGCATCCACCTCCACTACAGACTTAATCCCCTAGGTAGTGGAAACTATCAACTACTTCTAGTTTCTTCCCCTGGCATGTGATGGAATCTATTTTCTGAGTATCTGTGGTGTTTATTGCCCCTCTTCATCTGCCGCACACGAAAGCTATCATCCCAGTTAATCTTCTTTTGATGTTGCTGCATCCATAGCTTACACTGGGTACATCTTATGGAGTTTCTACCTACACTTTTTCTACAGATCGACCAGGGCCATCTACCTGAAGAGGTTTGTGATTTGTTCGCCTTCCTACTTACTAGAATTTTGGCCTTTGCAACATTGACTCTAAAGCCCTTCAACTCTAAACCTTGCTTCCACGCCTGGAATTTCTTCTCTAATTCTGGTAGTGATTCTGCTATGAGGGCCAGGTCATCAGCATAGAGGAGCTCCTAGGGGCAACCTGTCTTGAATTCCTCTGCTATTGCCTGGAGGACTATGATGAATAAGAGGGGGCTGGGGGCTGATCCTTGGTGGACCCCTACTTCAACCCAGAATTCTTCAATATACTTGTTGCCGACCCATACCTTACTGACAGCATTCTTGTACAGGGCTTGTACAGCTCTTATTAACCACTCATCTATCCCTAGTTTCCACATCACCCACCAGATACAGGATCTGGAGACCCTGTCAAAGGCTTTCTCCAAGTCCATTAAAGCCAAGTATAGGGGTTTATCTTTCACAAGGTATTTCTCCTGCAGTTGCCGTACCAGGAATATAGCATCAGTGATGCGTCTACCTGGCACAAAACCGAACTGCATCTCATCTAAGCAGATTCTCTCCCCAATTAGTTGGGCTATGACCCTTTCCGTGACCTTCTTCACCTGATCCAGCAGTTCGATACCCCTGTAGATATTTCTGTCTGAAGCATCACTTTTACCCTTGTAGCAGTTGACTATGGTGCTACTACACCAGTCATTGGGTATGACTCCATCATGAACTACCTGCTCTACAATACGGGTGACTAGGCCATAGCCCACACCACCAGATATTTTAAGCATCGCAGCAGTGATTCCTGATGGGCCTGGGGCTTTTCCGGGTTTCATACCTTTAACTGCTTTATCTACCTAGGTGCTGTCTATTCAGATAGCTGGTCCCTCTACTAGGTCAACATTTGGCAGACTCTCCTCCTCCCATTCATTCTCCACATGCAGCAGTCTTTCATAATGGCTTCTCCAAGTCTCTTTCTTTTCTGAATCATTAAAAGCAAGTGCACCATCATCCATGCAGACAAATTTCTCTCCTGTGACATCACAGTTTTCTCACACACACAGTCTTGCAATCTGGAATACATCACTTCTTTGGACCTCACATCGCTGGACATTGGCAAACTTCTTCTTTTCTGCTTCTCCCATGGCTATGTATATCTGTCGCCCAGCCTCGCTTCTGGCTATCTGGTACAGTTCCCTGCTACCCCCACTCTTCCAGGCTTGTTTCTTTGTTCTAATGGATTTGTCTACCATATTGTTCTACCACCACATTATTCTAGGTCTGGAAGAGACTGTGCACCATCCACAGACTTGGTCTGTGGCACTCAGTAAGCTGTCCCGTAGGAATTTCCAGCCACCCTCTATGTCCGAGGTCTGTAGCTCCTCCTCCCTCTCATCAAATTTCTTTATGAGGATGTCCCTAAATCTCTGACCATGTGAAAGGTTCTTTAGCTTCCAAATCCTTCTTTTCTGGATTGGTCTGCTTCTTGCCATCTTTCTGGCCTCAAGTCTAAAGTCACTAATTACTAATCTACCCTGGGGTGTACATTCTTCACTCGGGAGGGTCTTTGTATTTAAGAGCAACCCTGCATCCTGCTGTCTGGTGAGCATGAAATCAATCTGGCTAGTAGAGTCACCTGATTGATAGGTTATCAGGTGGCTGTCTGGCTTCCAGAAGTTAGTGTTGCATATATATTTATTAAACAGACAGACAGACAGACAGACAGACAGACAGACAGACAGACAGACAGACAGATATAAATATGCATATATATGCATACACACAAACACACTCACAATGGGCTTCTTTTAGTTTCCTTCCACGAAGCTTACTTGCAAGGTTTTGGTTAGCCTATAGCTATAGTAGAAGACACTTTCTCAAGGAGCCATGCAATATGACTGCATGAATCCAAAACTATGTGACTGGAAAGTGAAGTCGATAACTTCACACATTCTTTAAATAAATATGGAAATGAATAAATATGAAATGATACATACAAGTACGGAGGATGATAAAATCAGAAGAGCATTTAATAAAATAGCTAATGACATTCAGTTACCCTTCTTTTTTTTACATTCTGATTTAAGTCCTACTTAGATCAAATTTGCCTTTTAGCCAACTGAAGTCAATAAAACAAAAATACCTGTCTACAGAGTTGATATGACCAACTTTACTCTTGAAGGTTAATACACCAGCATAGGCACAGTCCAATGAAGGAAGCCAGTAAAAGAATAAAGAAAACATATCCACAAATTTTCTTCTAACTGATCATATTAATGAAGAATAATGTTCACTAATATCACTATTGATATTCATATCTGTTCATTGATTTCATTTAATTAAGTTGACCCCAAAATTGGAAATAATCTATATCATTTATTGTAGACTGCTATAGCTTGTCTTGCAGCTTTCTTCAAGTAGGAATAAAAAAAATACAGCTTTTTTTTTTTTGTCACTTAAAATCTTCTCTTCTTGGTGATTATGATTATACTACAAAGCCTGATACAAATTATAGGTATTAGTTAATCATCATCACCTATCTTCACCATCATAACTCTCACTATGACCATCATCATCACCATCAATACTACTTTTGTTATCTTTTCTTTTTTTTAAAAAAAAAAGGTTGCTTATCCAAGCTGGCATGAATTGGATGTTCTACAAGTCATTCTTTCACCATACACATCAATCCTCTGCACTTCATCAACTGAGGTCTCAATATTCACAGATGATCTGACATATCTACCTCACATCCTCATCTTACCAAGTCTCTTTTTTTTATATATATATCAAAGAGAACTTTTTAACATTGATTCACTAAATTTATGTAAAATTCATTTACATTACATAACCACAACAAAGTAATTATTTTGTTTTATAATCTATCACCAGTCTCAACTAATCTACTCATAAATTAACATAACTCAGCCAACAGACTAAATTCCAAATAGTTATATCTCACTAGCATCAAATCTTTGGATGCCTTTAGCAGACTTCACTTTTTTGGCAAGCAATGGATCTAGACCCCAGTTTTTGTCATTCCTACAAACATTGACTTACAGACGTCAAGGCAGGGCACAGAATGAATCTTCCCACTTTAAGAGTACCTGCTGCAAACATTAGGAACACTGCACCTCTTCTCAGAAATACCTGATAGAAGTTAAAAAGCAGACAGATTCTCACCTGAATAAACTATTTTTTTTAAATTAATAAAACAAAGATAACTACAGCATCACATCTCACATAGTATGTGATTTGTATTTTTTAGAGACTGTTTTCATCATAGTTTAATGAGATTTCAGACAATACTTTTTTTAACCAGCTTAGTTGTTTTGTTACTTTCAGCAGTTAAAAGGGAAAAACAAATCAAAAATTTTTCAACATCAAGTTGCATTTGTTTTTTGCTTCTTTTTGTTTATTTTCTATAGCTTACCATAAAGGTGAGCAAATACATTAATCTTTAAGACTAAAAGGCAACAAAATAAGAAAAACAGAGAATTAGAAATAAAAAATATCAACATAGAGGAATTTAGGAAAAGAAAAATGTATGAGAAATACAGTGAAGGGTACAAAATTAAAAAGAGGTTGACAAAGAAACTAGGTATAAGGAAATGGAAGTGAGGTGGGGACAAAAAAAAGGAAAGAGAAAAAATTCATTAAGACTGAAGAGAAGAAACGCTAGAAGAGATAGAGAGAGATTAAAGGGATGCTCAGAAAGAGGTGGAAAAGCATAAATGTATAGGGAAAAGGAACAAAAAAAAAGGAAAAGAAATGGAATAGAGGGGGTTAGAGAAACAAGCATGGAAAAAAAGAAATAGAAGTAGACAGCCTCTAAAAAGATATTTAAGTATTTAAGATTAAAATTTCACTGGAATAAACTTTGCTTACTGGCATAAACTTAGTAACTGAATATCAAATCAAAATGGTAAAGAACAAAAAAACAGTCTAAATAATCTCATAAACTTTTACAACTGTAATGTAAAGTTGATGTTTTCTGTAAATGCTTTTATTTATTTTCCTCTTATTTCATGACTAGAATTCATTTTAAGATTTAAAAAAATAAAACCCAATTACCAGCCTGTGAAAACTATGAATCTGGATACAGAGGAGTCTAATCAAAAGAATTTGATATTATCATTAATAAGAAAAATTGCATTAATGCATATACTAATCGAATACTGACAAGTAACTGTTTGTCAATAGTAATATATAACTAGAAATTAAGCTTGGCAATTGGAAGCTATATCAAAAAATATCAATATAATGTGTTTCCCTTTCTTTCTCTCTCTCTCTCTCTCTCGCTATCTATCTATCTCTATCTCTCTGTTTCTATCTCACCTGCTCTCTTTCTCTTGTTGAGTGCATCTGTAAATGTGTGCATGTGAGGTTGTTTTTGTTTCGTTTTGATTTGTTTTGTTTTGTTTTGTTTTTTTGTTTTGGGGGAGTTTTTGCCATGTGTTTCTAGAATGTTTAAAGCAACTCATTTTTATCATGACAGGTTCAAATATAAAGTCAGTGAAACAAGTAGTTTCTCTCAAATTAGTTCTCTGACCTTATTTCTGATTAACTTTCATGTGTAAGAATTGCAATCAAGCCATTTAGATCAGTCCATGATAGTAATAAAGTGCCAAATACATACATATATATATATATATATATTGGAGAGAGAATGGCAGTGAAAGAAAATTGAGATTATTTATTATTTTTTAGTAAATCAAATAATTATATGGTATGTTGGAGCAGACAGTAAATTATTTAATTACTTTCAGAAACAAATTTAACTAGATTTTTATGATGCTGTCATTACTGAAACTTTGTATAAAGCTATATTAATAACAGTTTATTAATATCGATTTGTTACATAAGAATGGTGGGTTTTGCAGAATCAGAAGATTACTTTACTAAGTGCTATTCCATGTTGTGCGTTCTAATTCTGCTAGGGCTAATTTTGTCTTTCAAATTTCATGGATTTTAAAAATAAATACCTGTAGTACATACAACACTAGTTTTGATTGATAGTATTCTGGCTTGTACATAAACATTCCTTGTATATAAATAAGAAACTAATATCAATTTCCAACTTTGGAGTGGTTTATAGGAGAGGAAAAGTTAAATTGTGTGATCATCATATTCTCTTCAAGGACATTAAACGATATAGCTGACATGAAATGCCAACAACCAGAAATGAAAGCCAGATCTCAAACTTAATTTACCATGAATTTATCTCAAATCTTTAGTACTTGCCATAATTGATATTGATTTTATACTCAGATAAAAGAACTAAAATTGGTAAAAAAAAAAAAGGTAGCAAACAAATTGTTTAATATTCATGCTTTTCCCCGGTTCATCAGTAACATAAAATAAAATGGTTACAATCAAATATTGCCTAAAGAGGACATCTATTTTTACAGAACCCAGAATTCAAGACAGGCTATTTATGTCATTATCACCAATATTTAATATCCATATCCCATGCTGGCATAGGATGCATAATTTGACAGGCTCTAACAGGTCAGAGGACTATGATGAGTTCCAATGTTTGCATTTGCATGGCTTCTACAGCTGGATGCCCTTCTTAAATCCAATCACTTTACAGAGTGTATTGGGTGCTTTTTCATGTCACTGGCACTAAAGAGGTCGGCAAGTAGCTCACAAACAAGACACCTTGATTGAGGTGGGGTATAGAATTGAGGGAGGTAGCTTTACGCTAGGTATTAAGAGGTATGATAGAGGGATAGGAGCGGGTGTCCGGCTGTAGAGAAGATACATGGCTACTCCAGCTGGCAAAGGAGAAGAGAGGACAGTGATGAGGTGTCAAGATGTACTTCCAAGGTACAAGATGGTGAATGAAAAGAGGATAGGGAAAGAACATGTGAGGGAGATGGGAACAGAGGAGCAGTTAAACTCATGAGAGTGTGAGGTGAGTGACAGATGGTCAGAGGTGGAGACATAAGTGATGCAGCTCCATTGCATGACTTTTAGAGGCCCCTGCAACGTTTTGTTTCAAGGTCCCATTCCTTCAATCAAAATTCATAATCTACACACCTATATTTTACTTTATTCTATCTGTAGTTCAATATTTCATGTTATCCTAAAGAACATCTTTAAAAGTACAAGTTAAATTTATTTAGGTCTATTACAAATTTCAATAAGTACAACTTCCAGATATGAATAAAAGAGCACTTTTATAATCCAGGTAACTTTCAAAGACAAATATGGCGCACTTTGCGCTTTTTAAAATCATCGATAAGTTCAGAACAATCAAGCTGAGAGCTAAGTTCATGTTCAATAGATATCATAGACAATCCTCAAAGTCTGGTACAATGTGATATTTTTACAAGAACTTTTGCAGATGCAATGTATTACCATTTTATTTCTTGAAAATTTCAGTTAACATAGATAGTTTAATTCTTGTTCAGCATCTTAACCAAAGTAAATAGATAACTCATCTACATACTATGATCTTAACATAGGGCCTCCTGTGGTTGCAACAGGGGAGGGAACTCAGGAATGGTGAATATTTATAGACATTATCAATGAATGATAATATCTATAAATGAGAAAACAATTTTTATTATGCAGGAGACATATACATGCTTTTGTAAACATGTCCTAATCCAAAAGTTACATATATTTCAGCAACTAAACTAAATAAATCAGTTGTTTCATTAGTAAGGTGATAAGTCAATTTAAAAGTGAAAGTAGACAAGTACCGATGCAAAAAGTCAAATACAAAAAATTAATTGTGTGTGTGTGCAGGCATGACTGTGTGTTAAGAAGTTTCCTTCCCATCCAAATGCACCTTGAGCAAGTACTTTTTACTCTAGCTTCAGGTCAACCAGAGCCTTATGAATGGATTTGGTAGATGGAAACTGGAAAAAGCTTGTCATATGTGTGCATGTGTGTGTGTGTGTGACTGAAACAAATAAAAGATAAAAGACATATATAAAAAAAATCTTCAGTCCCAAAGTGTGGCACCTTGAGAAAGTGTCTCCTACTATAGCCAAAGACTCATGAGTGGATTTGGTAGATGGAAACTGAAAGAAGCCTCTCTGTGTGTGTGTGTGCTGGGTGTGCATGCGTGCATGTGTATGTGCATGCGTGCATGTGTGTGTGTGTATGCGTGAGTGCGTATGTTGTGTTTGTCCATCACCACAACTGGACAATAGTGTTGGTGCGTTTACATCCCTGTAACTCAGCAATTCGGCAAAAGACTAATAGGAAAAGTACTATGCTTGAAAAAGAATATGTCCTTGGGTCAATTTGTTCAACTAAAACCTTTCAAGGCGGTGCCCAAGCATTGGCATAGTTAAATGAGTGAAACAAGTAAAAGAGAAAAGAATAATTTTCAGGACTGATTTGAATTTAGCTGATATATAGGTATCTCTTGCTAATAATACAGATAACTTTAAAATCATAACCACAAACAGAAAAAATACAAGAAATATATTAAACAAAATCAGAAAATGATAAATATGTTAGCAAACATTTTAATAATATAAACTAATCTTTGTTCTCATGGAGTTTTGAGGAAATTTAATTAGAGATTTCTTGAAAAGAGAGAATCCAATTAAGCTGGATTTTCAATTTTTTTTTATTATTTCATTTATGCATAATTTTTTTAACTACTTGATAAAGATGCTTTCATTTTCTTTTGTTTCCTGGTTAAAAATATATGAAAAAAAAACACATTACAAAAAAAAATAAAATAAAACAAGGAATGCATTTGCTGCTTTAATTGAAATTGCCATTAGGATCAACAATCTAAATCAATTCCTGAATGAAATCTTTTCCTCCCAATTTAGCAATGTTACTGTTATTTATTTGGCTACTGCTTTTCATTGGAAGTTAATTATTTTTCCAGAGAAAAAAAGTAAAGAAGAGTCCCTGAAAATAAATTATAGAATAATTAGTAATTTGCCTTCTTTCAAATAAATCTATAGATTACAGATTATGGTTCTGCTGCTTCTCAAAATTTAAAAACTTTATAGATATCATCATGCTACTAAGTTCTCAAAGAAGTAAAGATTCCTCATCGATAGATTCCTTTCAGTAAAGATTTTCTATGATAGAGATTCATTTTGCACTTGAGTTTGATTTTTGTCATTTTGTTTTGTCTTTTAAAAATTAATTAAAGAACATTATCACAAACAGCGGCAGTATAGTCGAGATGTCAGATTCCGGACTACAAAGTCATGAAGTTAAACTTTATCACTTCAGTCATTCTTTTGCGCCAATGGGCAAGACACATATCTCTCCTTGGCTAAGATAGCATGGCTGACTAACAGTTTCCTGTCCTAGTTTATGGTTGAGAAGTAGTGACATTTCTCTTAACAATAGGCAAATTTTCAGAAATAACCTACTTATAATGATTGGTTTGGCCCACTCCATTGGGAACACCAGGCCTCAACACATAATAGTTTGCACTCTCTGGTCCTGTGCAAGTAAAAGTAGGTCTGCTACCATTATTTTATGTTTGTTCAAGTGATCCTTCAGGTTATCACTCTTTGCTGCTGTCTTCTGCTCCTTCTCCTAAATGACAGTCAGTCATTTAGCTATTTAATAATGCAAATATTGTTCATTTGCTCTACGATCTTCCCATGACAGCTTACAATTAATTTACTTTCAAGTTAATCTCAGTATTAGTAATATAATCATTAGAGTTTACCTTCCCTGTTCCCAATAGCTTAACTCAGAAAAATACATGTTGAGTCAACAAGGGAACTTCTATGTGGTCACTGAAGCTGTTAAAAATTGCAAACAAACTCCCCTCAAACCATATTTTACTACCTTTAAAAAAGAAGGACGCATTGGACAATTTCTTCCTGGATAAATTATCTACCTGATCAAAGCTAAACTGAAACAAAAATTTGTAAAACAGTGAAAAAAGAAATCCATTTATTAAAATTGTTCATCTTTCCATTCAATTTATTGTTATGAAGACACAAATAATATAAAAATACCATAAAGCATATGGATTTTTAAAAAAGAATGAATGGAGAGGGGAAGTGTGAATATCAAAAAGTGGCAGCAACAGCAACCAGTCTAGGAGAGCTGTAACTTTAAATAAAATTGATGCAGGATAGAAAAGACTCATCAGTTTTATCACAGACAATCTCTCAAGTGCTATAAGCATGATAAAAAATGCATCCAACCCACAAAAATGCATCCAACCCATCAACATGAAATAGTTGATGGTAGGAAAGTTATCAAGTGGTTAAGCCATACCAAAAATAATAACATACACACTAACAAAAAGAGATAAATTTTTTTTATGTTGCTGCTTTGAGCCAAAATTGACCTTACCTCTTGTCATGCTTCTTTGTGATATTTTCAACATGATGAACAAATGTAACTAGAGTCAAGGTGCTGTGAGCACTTCCAGCCCAAACTAACATGGAAATGCATACATATGATGATGATAACAGCAATGACGATGATGATAAATAAATGCTAAGTTTTCATACAAGGAAATTCTGTTGGCTAAAAACCCCGAGAGAGAGAACATGCAATTTTGAATTGAATACCAAAGGATTATGATTTCAACATAGTTAAATCTTATTCAGCTTTGGTACAACAAGAAACACACATATTCTCCATTCAGAGGATTAATTCCAAATATTTGTACTAAATGGACTCAAAGAGTGTGCTTCATTCTATTATTATTATTATTATTATTATTATTATTATTATTATTATTATTTGTCTTTGGTCTATGGTCTATTTTTCCATTTCTTTAAGCTTTTTAATGCTATTATTTCATATCAATGACTGAAGATAAGATGAGAGCACGTAAATTCTTTGGCTGGCTTCCCCATCATTCAGTACCCCAACATCAAACTTGACAGTATTGACAGGCTAAGTGCTACCCGCTTTTAGTTAATATGGCTCAGTCTACTTGCGGCATGGCTTTCAGTTTAAAAACTATAACCCAAAAGAAATAGCTCTGATGCTAATGGTATAAAGAAGTGCAGTGTTTTTAGGAACAAATGAATGGAAACACGTACAGTAGAGAGGATAGACAAAGCTGTGTCCAGACAGTTAATTACTCACTAATCATAGAAATAGTTTATACAAGAGTTGGTAACATCATCATCGTCATTTAGCATCCATTTTCGATACTGGCATGGGTTAGACAGTTTGACAGGGGCTAGTTAAGCAGAAGACTACACCAGGTTTCACTGTCATTTTTGGTAGGGTTTTTGCTGCTGGATGCCTTTCCTAACACCAACCACTTTACAGAGTGAACTGAGTGCTTTTTACATGGCACCAGCACTGGCGAGGCCTGTTTTGACATGGTTTTTCCACTTGGATGCCCTTCAAAATACCAACCACTTTACAGTGTGGACTGGATGCACCAGCACTGGTGGGGTCACCAAGTAACTTGCAAGACAAAGATCCTTTGAGGGGAAGGGTATTGGAAGAGGTGGCCTTGTACCAGGTGGTGAGAGGTTAGAGTGTGACAGAGGGAGAGAAACAGGTGTGTTGCTGTAGAGAAAATACATGGTTAGCACAGTCAGAGGGAGAGAGCAAGAGAGATAAAGACAGTGGCAAAGCTCAGTCCTACACATGATATGTGATGATAAAATAAAATTGAAATTATCAGCAGGAAAAGAGAGAATAATAATAAACTTTTGATTCTCTTACTTTTGATTGGTCAGATTAAAACAAAATAAAATGAAATTTGTCACTCTTAAAAGTATTACTTCCCTAGCTTTTTAACCCATTTTCCTAAAAGTTATGAGGAAAAAACTCGAATCTTGTGAATTTTCCAAAGTCCTCTCCCCACCTCCCCATTGCTTTCTGTGCATTTTTGTTTTCATATTTATTTCTTACACATTTTTTTACACCCGTTGCACTATTTTTTTAATTTTTTATATTTCATTTCCAGGTGAAATTGTAAACATTAACCATCTTTTACATACACCTGATATATCACTGGATATATTAATCCCAGATTACAGATTGTAGCATATTAGGTCACTGTAATTCATTCATCGAAAAAACAGAAAAAGGTTAATGCTTACAATATTACCCAGAAACAAAATCAAAAAAGAAATAGTGCAACGGGTGTAAAAAAATGTGTAGGAAACGAATACGAAAACAAAAATGCATGAAAACAATAGGGAGGTGGGGAGAGTTTTTCCCTCACAACTTTTAGGAAAATGGGTTAAAAAGCTAGGTAAGTAATACTTTCAAGAGTGACAAATTTCATTTTATTTTGTTTTAATCTGACCAAACAAAAGTAAGAGAAACAAAAGTTTATTATTATTCTCTTTTTTCCTGCCGATAATTTCAATTTTATTTTACTATCACATATTGTATGTTGGATTGAGCTTTGCTGCTGTCTCCAAGTGTATCTTTATCTCTACATTATATTGCTCTGTCTCTCTCTACCCATCTCACTCTTTCTTATCTCCTAATATTACCCTCTTTATTTGCACCTCTTCATTCATATATTTTGTTTCCCCTCATCCTCTCCCTGCCTACTCTTTCCCCTCTCCTTCTCTCTCTGCTTACCCCCTCTCTCTTATTGTCTCCTGTTTTGCTCAGCTTTTCCTCTCATTTTCTCTCTGCCTTTCCTAATTACCTACACATCCCTCTCTCTTATCCTCATTTTTCTCTCTCAGTCTCATCTATATTTGCATTTCTCTGTCTCTCCTCTCATTGATTACTTTTACTCTGCATATCTATTTCTACTTCCTCCTGCCCTCTCTTTCTCATTATCTCAGTAGCATGGACCTCAGCAAAGCTACTACACCAAAGACAGTATTAACTTTAAAATACACAGAAACCAGTAGTTTGAAGAAATAAAAACAATTCTCCTTGCATGGAACTCGGCCAGGGAATCACTAAAAACCACTCTGATTGAAGAGACCCTTAAGAGTTTTGGTTTTCACTAAACTATGGCTCAAACTGAGTAAACCACACGTAGAGCTACTACATAACATTTTCAAAGAGAGACGAAGACAGGAGCTGAAAAAGAAACCAGTGGTTCAACGGAATCTGGGAAGGGTCAGGGTGATGCTGTGAGAGATGAACACAACAAAACAGACATCACCACCCTGGACAATTGTGAGCCCACAGAGAAGAACAGCAGCAAAGCAAAGGTCCACCAAGAAAAACAGAAGCCAAAGATGAAGATAAAGGCACAAACAAGCTAGCAAGTTGAGGATGATCAAAGGCCAAGTGCAAAAACAAGAAGTAGAAGCTACAAAGACAATGGCTCTGGAATTTAAAAAAAAAAGCCCAAACAGTCTGTAAGTTCTATACAAAGGGTACCTGCTGGCATGGAGACATTGGGACAGGTTGTAGATTTGCTTATCCCAAGTCCCATGTGAGTGGTATTCATTTCGTTCACCCTAAGGCCAGAGAGAACTGTCTCCAAGGAGACAAACAACTCCACAAGGATCAACAAGGACACAAGCCCAGTTCGCAAAACATAATGCCTCCACCTTGGAAATATGTGGATGGTGCACACACTGCTTCTAAGAGGAAAAAATATGTAGATGCAGTGCAAACAGCAACTGTTAAACATTAATTTTTTTTTTACATATGGCACAGAGGATTGTGAGGCAGCTGACCTGGCTCCATTAGACGTTGAGTTTGTGAAACACGTACCAAAACTCAAGACCACCTCATAGTCAGAAAACTGGGAGAATGGTTACATGAGTTCTTAAAAGACAGAAGCCAGGCTGTGGCAGCCAATGGAACCCTCTCCAAGAAGACAGTGATAGCAAGTGCCTCATGGAACTGTCCTGGAGCTGCTGCTGTTTATGGTGTCTCTTTCAGATATGCCATCAGTTACACAGACAATTACACTTAGTAGCTATGCTGAGAACACAATATATATATATATATATATATATATATATAATATATATAAGTCAGTAAATGGTGGAGTTGTGTTAACCGCACGTGGAGAAATAATAGGAAAATAAAAAATAATAATAATAAGGCAGAATGCTAAACTGAGAGTATATTTTAATATAGATGTGCATAAGGAGGATTAAAAAGGATTTCTAACCGGCTTTCATTGCATGGCACATTTTCAAGAAGAGGGGAAATGAAAATAATGCTTTTTACAAAAATATATTAAAAAATAAATATACCAATAGATTATATTGTCTTTGAATTTTTAAAGTTCAATGGTAATCCATGTAGATAATTGTTAGATAGATTAGGATGCATGGAATTAAGAATCGTGTTGTGTTTAAAAAAGGCTGAGCGTTTATGTGTTAAACAGGAAGTGTGTGTAAGGGAAGACATAAACTTCCTGTTGACAAAGAGTCCAGAACTCTAACTAACGAGTATAGAACCCACAGAATTGTCTTCCCTTACACACACTTCCTGTTTAACACAAACTCAAAGCCTTTTTTAAACACAGCAGGATTCTTAATTTCATGCATCCTAAACTATCTAACAATTATCTACATGGATTACCATTGAACTTTAAAAACTCAAAGACAATATAATGTATTGGTATATTTATTTTTTTATATATTTTTTATATTTTTGTAAAAAACATTATTTTCATTTCCCCTCTTCTTGAAAATTTGCCATGCAATAAAAGCCGGTTAGAAATCCTTTTTAATCCTCCTTATGCACATCTATATTAATATATGCTCTCAGTTTAGCATTCTGCCTTATTATTATTATATTTTTTTTTTCATATATATATATATATATATATATATATATATATATATATATTGGAAATATTATTTAAAAGACATCAGCTGAGAAACAAGCAAGATAGAAAAAAACACACACACATACACACACATCATATCCATCTGGAAATCAAATTAACCCGTTTAGTATTTAGTAAGCTAGGTAAAAGGCTAGAATCAGAGTTGTTATTTATTATTAGTATTTAATGTTAGAAATTAGATGAAAGAATATCAATGGCTGCAGTGGGGATAGCAAAAATATATGTATTCTCATTATGTACAAGTGAGATGCAACTTCCGCAGGCTGCATTGCAAGCTACCCTTCTAGAAGAGCAGTAAATCAGAATAAGAAATTAGATAGGATAGCAGATAATCTTTAGTTTTGCTCATATAGAACAACTGCGCTAGTGCTGGCAGCAGAACAGAATGCACCCAGTGCACTCTGTAAAGTGGCTGGTAATGGGAAGGACACTTATCTGTAGGAAATATGCCAGAACAGAAAGTATGAGTAAAGAGTGAGTTGTGTATGACACATCACATAACACATCACAGGTTACACTCTTTAGTTTTTCCCATATTGGACAACTTTTCAAGTGTCAGCCCCAGTGGCACAATAAGATTCCCAACTCACACTATTGGTTATTTTTCTCTGTTGCTTTATGTACAAGATAATGCAGACCGTGATGACCTATCAAACCCATGCCAGCATAGCAGAATGGATATTAAAGATGATGATGATGATGACAGTGGTGGCAGTAGTAATGAGAATGATAGAGGAGAAGGAGGAAGATTAAATTATGTATTCAGATTTGCAACTTATCTGAGTCAAATGAGTAGATAACAACTGGTTGAAAGTCATATCATTAACACCGTGTTCAGTCCTTGTTCAAATCACTTCTCTCTCATTGACTCATACATGGTTAACAAAGGTACATTGAGCTTCCTGGTTGTAAGCAGTGTATGACTAAAGAATCCTTCATTGACTAGCAGCCTGACCAAGCCCTACTCAACTAAACTTGAACTGGTCAACAAAGGTACTTCAGTGCAGATTTACTATCAGTTAGAAATAGCAGCCAAATTCCTCTAAAATCAGACCTTATCATATTAGATAGGACAGATTAGATAATGTAATCCTAAATACAGTAATATCTAAAGTGAAATGGAGGTGGTCATGACTGGAATGTCTGATTATCAGTTTGTTCAATCAGGTTTGACAAGGAGTTTTCTTTAGTTGTAATAAAATAGTCAGAAGCAGAGAGGTTGTGTTCATGACCCCACCCAGGTCCACCCAGGCTAGAGAAATTGATGTGGTTAATTTTCAATTTGAACATCTGTAGTTTAGTGTCTAAAAACAAACAATGAAGCTTTTGAATAAGTTATAGCAATCACATTATCTTTCACTAAAATTAGATCTTTATAATTATATAAATATATATATATGCATGTGTGTGTGTACATGTGTATATATATATTACATATGTATGTATATATACATATATAAATATATATAAATGTACATTATATATATATGCACACACACACACACACACACAAACACACACACACACACAAACACACACACACACACATTAGTTTAGCTCACTTTAACAATACTACTGACATGACATGATACAGGGCTGGCTATTCAATAACAACATTGTTGATTAAGAAAATGAAATTTGATAGAATGCTCCAAATACCATGCAATTAATTTAAACTAAACTAATTAAGCTCTAGTATCTACCACGTGATTTCTCCATCATTGTCAAATTTCAAAAGAAGAAGTAAAAGCAAACAGTCTGCTTTAAAAATATTATTATCTATTCACTTCCACATACCAAATAGCATCGTTTCTATTGTAATAATATAAAATGATATAAAATTACCATATCAGCTGGTGTTAACATTCTATGTTTTAAATTCTTAAAAATCAGTTACCACAAAAAATGAATCATCATCATCATCATTTAATGTCCATGTCCCATGCTGGCATGGGTTGGACAGTTTGATAGGATCTGATGGGTCCAAGAACTGCATCATACTCTAGTGTCTGCTCTGGGAATAATTTTGCAGCCCTTCCTAATGTCAACCACTTTACAATGTGAACTAGGTGCTTTCTTCAAGCCCTCAGCACTACTGAGTTTGCCATTCAGCTTGCAGAAATATGTAAATAGCCACATGATTAGGGAGTTTGCTCTCTGTTCCTTAATGCCAGGTTTGAACTCTCACTGTGGCACCTTTGGTAAATATAGCATCAGATTAAACCTATACCTCAAAGCCTTGTGTGTAAAAGTTTGAAGACAAATGTATGGAAACCTGTCTGAAGGATATACAGGGTGGGGCAGAGAGGACGGATGCTTTTGAAATGACTATTACTTAGCTCCAGTGGGAGAGACATATGTCCTACAGGTACCATTTGGTCCGTGTTGTCTTAGCATTTTTTATGTTTTAGATAAAGCCATGGCTCTGTTCATGATAGAGTATCATGTTTTTGCCTATGACAGTTGCATGAAGAATAACAAGTCTGTCACAGTAGTTCAGCATGAGTTACAGTACCACTTCAATATTCATGAAATAAGGCTGTTCTCACCTGTTACACAATCTTACTTTGGGTGAATGGACTTCGTACACGAGGTACACTAATGAATACGAAACTAATGGGGGAGCCACAAATGCTACAGACCCTGGAAAATGTAAAATGCATCAGACAAGCTTTGATATGGAGTCTAAATCATTCTGCTTGGAGGCATTCCACTGAACTTGGCGTTGGTAATCGATCGGTAAGGCATATTTTGCATGAAGCCCTGCATTTCCATCTGTACAAATTGGTCATTGGGCAACAGTTGAAACCATGGGACTATGCACAGCAGATTAACTTCGCATGTCAGATGGAAGCAATTTTCGAATTGACAACCTCATTTTGTTAAGGAGTGTTGAAGCTCATTTTCATCTCAATGGCATTGTGAATCAACAGAAATGTCGTTATTGGGATCTTGAAAATCCAAGAGAACTACACAAAAGACTACTGCACAACCCAAAAGTGATGACTTGGTGTGCTGCTGGAAAAGCTACCATCATTGGTCCTTACTTTTTTGAAGATAATAATAGAAATGTTGTTACTGTGAGCTCCAAGCGTTACATCAAGATGATAAACATCTTTTATTTGTCTGATTTACGATGAAAATGTATTCCTATTCGACATGTGTGGTTTCAGCAGAATGGGCTGACAGCCCACACAGCTAGAGCATCAATGGACATTCTTTGCCCTCTCTTAGGTAACTGCCTCATTTCCAGATTTGCTGACATTCCTTGGGCCCCTCAATCCCCTAATTTGTCCTTGGATCCATTGGTCTCCTAATTTATTTCTTGTGGGGAAACCTCAAGGCACGTGTGTATGCACATAATCCCCATGCATTGGATGATTTGAAGGAAGCTATTCGCATGGAAGTTGCCCAAATCGACTGAGCATTGCTGGAGAGAGTGGAAGCCAACTCCCAAGAACGCCTTCAGAAATGCATCAATAAAAATGGACACCACATGATGAATATTGTTTTTCACACTTGATTTTGACAAATGCTAATTCAATATAAACACATTAATATCAATAAAATTTGTCTGTAGCTAAAATTAATGATTCTGAGAATTTTTCAAAAACGTACGTTCTCTCTGACCCACCCTGTATGTACATATATGTAGAACATCAGACAAAATATTTTGTATTTGGTTTAGTTGCTTCATATTCAGAGTTGAAATCCTACCTACATTAACTTTTCTTTTCGTCCTTCCAAGGCCAGTAAAATAAGTGCCAAAGTAGTGGGGTTGATATAATTGATTAAAACACTTGAAGGCAGTGCCCAGGCATCTCTACAAAAGACTGAAATCAGAAAAATACGAGGTGGTATCAAAAGGTTTAATAAAAAAAATGACTAATTTAACTAAATTTTAACATCATCTTCTTCAAAATAGCAGTAACTCATCTATCCCAGCATTCCTGTCACTTTTTGAATCTGGCCTGAAAGTCATTTTCCGAAAGTGAGTCAAGGACATTCTGCGATTCACTCTGAATCTCAACAAGTGTTAAAACAGCGAACTTTGAGCTGTATTTTCATCTTTGGGTAGAGATGAAAGTCCGCAGGTGCTAACTCTGGCGAATAGGGTGGAAGCAATACCATGTTGTCTTTGGTAAGATAAAAGTGAGGAGAGCTTGGTGACAGGGAGCATTGTGATCATGATGAATACAATTCTTTGCACTCCACAGATCTGATTGCTTTTGCGAAATGTCCTCCCTCAAATGCTTCAAAACATTGCAGTAGCACTCTCAATTGACAGTCTGGCCCTGGAGGACAAATTCATGATGCACAATACCACATTTCCAGGAGTGACATTTGTGACAGGCCTTCCAGATCCCTCATCATCTTCCAGAGACATTCTTCCACTTTTGAAGTGCCCATGCCACTCAAAACATTATGTAAAACCCCTTGCCTCGTTGCTATAAGCTTGGCAAAGTATGCTCAATGTCTCTCTAGCAGATTTCCCAAGTTTAACACAAAATATTACGTTGGCACTTTGTTCCTGTTCATGACAAAATTGCAGTCTACAGCATACACATGATCACAAAAACAAATTTCACAACTTGTGAAGTAAACACAGTGATGACACTCACCACACTGACATCATGAAGGCTACTGCTAGCTCTCACTGCACACACGACCATGTGCTTCCATCTGTTGACATGCTACAGAACTAGTCAGGGAACTTTTTGATACCTACTCATAAAAGGATAACAAAAAAAACTTTGACCTGGATAGATAATGTGAGAGCCTCTACACAGTTGCTGAAACTACTAGAAATAATGGCTAAATCTCCCTCAAACTACACTCTACCATCTACAAAAAAAATGGCATTTTATAATGTAGTCCCAAATACACTATGCATAAAGGAAGGATGGTCATGCGTGGAATGTCTTGTCATAGTTTGGCTTAACCAGGGCTGATTTAGGACTGAATTACAACTAGATGCTGGGTTGCTCTCAAAACTTAAGGGTGCCAAAAGAATCTACTTTTCTTGACTAAAAAACCATCTAAAATTACCATCTAAAACCTTGACTGTGCTGAAACAAGCCACACAGCAAAACAGACTTAATTGTTATATTGCACTTCACACAAGGCAAAGAACAAGTCTTACACAGTCTCTCAACTTGCTAGAGAAGACAACCAAATCTCCTTCAAATCACATTCTACTGCCTTAAAAAGGGACATATTTGACTATGTAATCTGAAATACATTGTCAGAATAAAAGATGAGGTAGTCATGGCTAGATGAGGTGGTCATGGCTAGATGAGGTGGTCATGGTGGTCAGAAAATGTTTGTTTGATCAAGACTGACCTGAGTCTAAACACCATAAAAAAAACTACATAACAGAACCTTAGAAATATAATACCAGAGCAGACTGAAGCATGTCACATCAAACTGAAGCAGGTCACAGTTTTCAAAAAATGTTGATGATTCCCAAATATTCAACTAACAACATCTATACTGTCCCTTTACAAAATCAGAGTGCACTGGTACTAAAGTGAAACAACAAAATTATAAAACAATAGAAGACAATACACAACAAGCATTTCTCTTTTAGTATTTAACTTAATTTTTCAGTTTCTTTTTAACATTTTTGTTTGGACATTGATTTAGAGGGAACAATGTTTTAAACATGAATTAACTACATACTGCAACAAACATTCCCAACAAAAGCCAACAAGGAAGCTTTTGTACAGTCAGTCAACCAGTGAGAAATAATAGTCAAAAAAACAGCCAAAGCTGAACTAAATTATATCTTACTATCTTACAAAAAGCAAGACAATAATAAATCTATTCAGTCAAACCAGATCTGGTGCTCTCTGAGAGGTCATGGTGATTTCTTTTTTATAAAATGCAATAACATGATAATTAAACTGATGCTACTTTAGATATCTAAAAAAATCATAGTGATAATGTTCCATATTTAGTTACGTCCATTTATGTTCTGAGTTCAAATCTCATCACTGTTGATTTTGCTTTTCATCCTACTGGGGGCCAATAAAATAGTCGATTATGCCCTTCTCTTGAAATATATTGATGTCTTATCCAAGAGCAGTTACAAGCAAAAAGCTAATATATTCGAAGGTATCGTATCATTCACATAAATATACAAATTTTGAACACATCTAAATATGTAAAAGAAAGATTTAAAATTGTATGAAAACACAACAAACCCATTAAATTGGAATTATTCTAAAATTTAGAATGAGTTTTTACTCTTCCAATTATTTAATGCATTTAATACATTTCATATATCAACAAAATATTCTCTTTTTAGCAAGAGTAAATATATATCTCTACAAATTATGTGATCATCTGCAAAAAAGTTGAAATAACTCAATTGAGAGAATGTTAAATCTAAGATCTAAAGGTCTTTGGAACAATTATAGAACAATTTTGGAACAATTATAGAACAATTTTGGAACAATCCTGGATTTCAGCATGGTGATGATGTTCTATTTTTTAAACTTCAAATTATTACTAATTGAAGTTTCTAAAGTTTGACGTACTTAGAGAGGGTGACAAAAGACAAGGTTTCAGTCATATATATACAAGGGGTCTTCATTAACGATTTCCCCTGACCCACTTCCCAAGGACTAGGATAAACAAAACTTGGTATAATTATTAGTCCTTGTCTACACAGCCACCACCAATGGTGACACACTTCTCCCATCACATTATGCAGCTGTGAAAACCTCTTGTATAGGAGTTGGCAAGTTATGTCTGGAGCCAAGACTTTACCTTGGAAATAAGTTCATCACCATCTGAAAAGTGCTTCCCCTTCAAAAAAGACTTCATGGTTGGAAAAAGGTGCAAGTCAGATGGTGCAAGGGTGGGAGAGTAAGGAGGACAAGGAAGGATTTCATAACCGCAGGAGAGTGCTTTCATCTGGGCAACATGTGCATTGTGAACTGAGGCGTTGTCTTGGAGGAGCAGACTTCTTTGGTTAGCATGACATGTCTCTGCTTTGATGGCATCCTGCAATTTCTGCAGCAGAGAAGCATAATATGCCCCATTAATTGTGGTGCCCTTTGCCAGAAAAATCCATCATCACTACTCCATGTTGGTACCAAAGGCTGTGAGCATCACCTTGCCTGCTGAGGGTTGGAAATGAGCTTTCTTTGAAGGTGGTGAGTTATCATGCTTCCATTGCTTTGTCTGGACTTTAATCTCAGCATCATAGTGATGGACCGTTTCATCCTGTGTGATATGTCTACAAAAAAAGTTCTCCTTGTTTTCTTGGCATATTGCCAAAAGAGCCTGAGAGTAATTAACTCATTCCTGCTTCTGAAAAGGTGTAAGCATCCAGGCAATCCACCATGCAGACAACTTCCACATGTGCAAATGATCGTGAATGATTTTTTTCCATGGACCCTACACTTATCTTCACTTCTTGGGCTAGTTACCTAATAGTTATACAGCAATCCTCTAAAATGGCAGCCTCACATTATATGGATGGTGCTATCATCAATGGTGGAATGTGGTCATCCAGGAACAGGAGCAGTTTCCACTGATGTCTGACCACATTTGAAATGATAATGCCAGTGCTTGACGATGTCGTATGATGGTGCATCATTACCATAAACTTCTTTCATCTCATCAAAAGTCTCTTTTGGTGTACACTGATCTGCATTCAACTGCTTCCATCATAACACCTTAGTCCACTTTAGCAGCTTTAAAAGACAAACAAATACTAGTGGAAAGCTGCAATTTACAATCTGAGAATTTAGTTTCTTCTTTGCTGAACACTTACGTTATGATAACTTTGATGACTATGTAAACTAAATCTTGTATAGAGGACTCAATGGCATTGACTGCATGGAAATGTTGATAGAAGACAAGGTTGATTTTGTTGATTTCAGACTGAGTTAACCCTTTAGCATTCAGATTACTTTGTCAAATGTAATGTCTATTTATTCACACTTTTTGAATTGACCATGCATTATCTTGTAGCTTCAAGATGTCAGTGATGTGATTGCTCATTTTTATATGGCATTGCAAGATAGGTGTGAGAGGCTGGATCTCAGGCCACTTTGAACATAAAACAGGTAGAATATTTGGACTGAATATGGTCAGTTTAATTGATAAAGTTTTAAATAAACTACACACACACACATATTATAATAATCCTTTCTTCTATAGGCACTGGACCTGAAATGTTGGGAATGGGGTCTAATACAGCAACCCCCAGTGCTCAACTGGTTTTATCAACCCAAAAAGGACAAAAGACAAAGTCAACCTTGTCAGAATTTGAACTTAGAATGTAAAGCCAGAGGACATACCACAAAGCATTTTGTCCAGTGTGCTAACGATTCTGCCAACCTTAATAATAACAATAATCCTTTCTGCTATAGGCACAAGGCCTGGGATTTAGGGAAAGCAGGTAAGTCAACTGCATCAACCCCAGTGATCAACTGGTACTTGTTTTATTGACATCAAAAGGATGAAAGGTAGAGTCAACTTCAGTGGAATTTGAACTCAGAATATAAAAACATATGAAATGCTGCCATACTTTTTGTCTAATGTCCTAATGATTGTCAACTTGCCACTTTATTAATAATGAGAATAATAACAGTGATTTCAAATTTTGGCACAAAGCCAGCAATTTTGGGATAAGGTGTAAGTCAATTACATCAACCAAAGTACTCAACTGGTTCTTATTTTATTGACCCTGAAAGAATGAAAGACAAAGTCACCCCAGTGAAATTTGAACTCAGAATGTAAGGACAGACAAAATGTCACTAAGTATTTTGCCTAGCATGCTAACGAGTCTGCCAGCTTGCCACCTGAATGATAATAATCATAATAATAATAATAATCAATGCTAACAGATGACAACATTTCTCTAAAAGAAATGGAGAAACTTTCAAAATACAAAGACCTGGAAATAGAGATAACTCAATTGTGGAGTCTAAAAACAGAAACAATTCCTATCATAGTAGGTGCCTTAGGTATAATAAAAAAATATTCAAATCATCATCATCATCATCATCGTTTAACATCCGCTTTCCTTGCTAGCATGGGTTGGATGATTTGACTGAGGACTGGTGAAACCGGATGGCAACACCAGGCTCCAATCTAAATTTGGCAGAGTTTCTACAGCTGGATGCCCTTCCTAACGCCAGCCACTCAGAGAGTGTAGTAGGTGCTTTTACGTGTCACCTGCACGAAAGCCAGTCAGGCGATACTGGCAACGGCCACGCTCGAAATGGTGTCTTTTATGTGCCACCCACACAAGCCAGTCCAGGGGCACTGGCAACGATCTCGCTCGAAAATCCTACGAAGGCCAGTCAGGCGGTACTGGCAACGGCCACGCTCAAAATGGTGCATCTTATGTGCCACCCGCACAAGAGCCAGTCCAGGGGCACTGGCAACAATCTTACTTGGCTTGCCGGGTCTTCTCACGCACAGCACATTTCCAAAGGTCTCGGTCAGTAGTCATCGCCTCGGTGAGGCCCAATGTACGAAGGTCTTGCCTCACCACCTCAGCCCAGGTCTTCCTGGGCCTACCTCTTCCACGGGTTCCCTCAACTGTTAGGGTGTGGCACTTTTTCAGGCAGCTATCCTCATCCATTCTCACCACATGTCCATACCAGCGCAATCGTCTCTCTTGCACACCACAACTGATGCTTCTAATGTTCAGCTTTTCTCTCAAGATACTTACACTCTGACGGGTATTCACATTGACATTACACATCCAACGGAGCATACTGGCTTCATTCCTTGCGAGCTTACGCATGTCCTCAGCAGTTACAGCCCATGTTTCACTGCCATGTAGCATGGCTGTTCGTACACATGCGTCATACAGTCTGCCTTTTACTCTGAGTGAGAGTCCCTTTGTCGCCAGCAGAGGTAAGAGCTCTCTAAACTTTGCGCAGGCTATTCTTATTCTAGCAGCTACACTTTCAGCGCACCCACCCCCACTACTAACTTGGTCGCCCAGATAGCGGAAGCTATCGACTACCTCTAGTTTTTCACCCTGGAATGAGATAGAAGTTGTTTCCTGTTTGTTTACAGTCTTTATTGCACCTGAACATCTGCCACATACAAAAACTAACTTCCTAGTTAACCTGCCTTTGATAACAAAAATACCAGGAATAACAAATATATATAACATACAGAAAATAGTACTACTAGGCACCACACACATCCTACATAAAACACTTTCAATACAGTAACAATAAGAGCATCACAACAAACCACAATACATACCCAAGGCACACAGAGCTGTACTCGTTAGTGCAGTGAAAGCACATGATTAAAATAAGACTACTGAATGATAATAATAATGATAAACACCAATATATATATATATATATAAAGGAGATATATATTTTACAAGTAATTTTGTTTACTGTGCTTGTATGAGATAATTTCATGTCTGAAGAAAGAAACAAAAGAATGCAAACAAAAACAAGGGCTGCAAAACTATTTCTTGGACAAAATCTAATTTTGACCATTAACCGTTCCTTTCTTTCCTTTTAATCTCTGACACCAATGAGACAGTTATTAAATGGCATTGTTGGTTTCAAAGATACAATATTGCTTTTAATCAGCCAAAAGAGCAGTTCACAAAATTTGGATGGAAATTGAGTGTCAAAGATCTTACTCCTATACTAAAGATTTTGCTCCACTGCTAGTTTATCAATGTTATCTTTTTTTACTTGTTTCAGTCATTAGATTGTGGCCAAGCCGGGGCACCACCTTGAAGAATTTTCAGTTGAATGAATTGACCCCATTACTTACATTGTGTTAAGCCTGATAGTTATTCTATCGGTCTCTTTTGCCAAACTGCTATGTTACAGGGGCATAAACACACCAGCACTAGTTGTCAAGCAGTACTGAAGAACACACACACACACACACACACACACACACACACACACATATATATATACATATATATATATATATATATATGTATATGTGTGTTGGGCTTCCTTCAGTTTCTGTCTACCAAATCCACTCACAAGGGTTTGGTCAGCTCAAGGCTTTAATAGAAGACACCTGCCTAAAGTGCCTTGCAGTGAGAGTCAATCTAGAATCATGTGGTTGGGAAACAAGCTTCTTACCACACAGCCACGCTTGTGGCTTTTTTTCTGTATTATGAAGTGAGTGATGTAAAACATTCAGTGCAAAACTTGCTCAATATTTACCTCTTATTACTCAATATTTTAAAGTATAAGTATATACTTTACATTATTTCCTTTACTAAATAGTAAATTTTATCATTAGTCTAAATGTTTTTTCGTGATCAAAAGCATGGGAGTATCAAGCAAAGTTTTGAATTACATTATCAAATTGTTCATATTTTCTGTCATCAGTCATCAATCAAAATAAATTCCTCTTTTTCTTTTCTTTTAATGACTTATCTGGAAGAACAGGCTATGCCCATGGCCACTGCAAGCCACCCAAGGCTGGTGAGATTGATGCAGTTAATATTACTCATGAATAAGGCAACAAGCTGGCAGAATCATTTATGTGCCAGACAAAATGCTTAGCAGCATTTCTTCTGACTTAACATTCTGAGTTCAAATACTGCTAGGGTTGACTTTGCCTTTCATCCTTTCAGTCAATAAAATAAGTACCAGTTGAGCACTGGGATCGATACAACCAACTTTCTGCTCCCACCCTCCACCGAAATTTCTGGCCTTGTGCCAAAATTTGAAACCAATATTTATTCATGAATAGTTGCAAGTTAACAGCCAAAGAAAAAACATGCATGGAGCGAATGCAAGAGGGTCAACATTCTGGAAGAAAGGATACAACATAGTGGATAAGGCAGAGCTAGGGAAGGTGACAAGAGGAGGGGAGATAAATAAGTTAGGAATGCTTTAGTGGAAGTCAAATGATACCAGCCAGATCTGAAGAACAAAGACCACTGTAGTTGTGGTAGAAAAGGTAGAGAAGAGAAAGTATGTCTGTAGGCCAGAGGTTAGAGTATGTTGAGTAATTTTATACCAATCTGCCAAATGTGTATTACACATCACTTCCCTAGTCATGGAAGCAGTACTCCATTGTGGATCTCACCTAAGCTTTGTAGAGGATTAGTAGGTTTTTTTTTGGGGGGGGGGTTTCGGTTTGAAGAGGAGAGCCAGTCTTTATGATGTTGCCTTTGTTCAGCATGCAAATGTAATACATTAAACTATTAAGGGCAGCCAGCGTTGCTGTCTTCCGAACAGTGTTTTCTTAAGCTATAAAGCATGGTAGTATATGACCACTGTATTGCAAGTCAACGAGTCAGTCATCAAAGACAGATGGGCTGGGTCAGCAAAAGCTAAGTGTCACTGCCAGGAATATAATACTGCAGCAGAGGCAGAATTAAGAATATGTGAAAGAAATACTATCAGCTTTTTTGCATGTCTTAGTTTGCTTTCATTTTTTTTTTTTAAGTTGCTCAGCCTAAATATTTGCAGAGAGAATTTATTAACAACTTTTGTTATCTTAGAATAGTTAAGGAATAGTTTATTAAGAAATAGTCTATTTGAAATAGTTAACGAATAGTCTATTTGGTTAAGTTCCTTTATTTTTTATCTTTTTTTAACATTGTAGATTTTCAGTCAGATTTATTATTTTAGAGCTATTTCAACTTGTTGAAAACATTATGCAGTTTTACGAAATGTCTCTAAAAACATTTTATTTTGACTGTACATTGAGAATACAAGTATCAAATTTCTCTCAACTTCTTTTCCTTTCTTATATATCAAATAAGGTCATTTTCCATAACAATGTTGATGATTATGGTAATGATTATAACAGGTTTCCTTTTTATCTAACAGTATGACTATTAAACACTATACTTATTATAATATACCTACACTCAAAAGCTTTTAACATTTCTCAAGATTTTGAATTTTTTCTTTGTTTTTTTTTTCTTTGTTGTTTTTTCTGGGCTTGTTTGTTTTTTTACATTTAGACATATTAATATTATCTAAAATGAAAGGTATGGAATGTATGATGACAGCCATAACCCACTTTGTAAAGGAGCTTATATTATTCTTTCTTTACTACATTTTGTCTAGCACTATATGATTAGCAACTGAAAACTTTTTTCCAATGTGAAATGCGATGGTATGAAAATAATTCTAGTCTGTTCATCATAGGTACAGGCATGGCTGTATGGGTGAGAAGCTCACTTTGCAACTACATGGTTTCAGGTTCATTCTCACTGTGCAGCACCTCAGGCAAGTGTCTTTTACCATAGCCTTGGACTGACTAATGCCTTGCAAGTATATTTGGTAGACAAAAAACTATATGGAAGTCTGTTGTATAGATGTGTACGGGTGGCTTTGTGTTTGTCCTCCATCACTGCTTGACAACTGGAGCTGATTTGTATATGTCCCTGTGACTTTGCAGTTTTGCAAAAGAAACCAATAGAATAAGTACAAGACATGAAAAACAATAAGTACTTGAGTTGATCTGTTCAACTAAATTCTTCAAGGCAGTTCCTTGGCATGGCTACAGTCTAATGAGTGAAATACATAAAAGATAAAAGATTATAACAGATATTATGGTTTAAAAACATTTTTTTTTTGTCATATATTCTTCCTAGGTAATGATTTGATTTGATAAGTGGTCTCCAGTATTCTTTATATTGTTCACATTGTACATTTAATCCTTTAGCATTCAGATTATGCTGTCGAATTTAATGTTTGTTTATTTACCTTGTTTTTAATCAATCATGCATTATCTCATAACATTGATATTTTGATGTTTAGTTTTTGAATGACATTATAAGGTAGGTGTGCAAAACTAGATCTGACTAGTTTGAATGTCAAACAGGTAGAACTTTTGCACTGGGTATGGCCAGTTTAAACGCTAAAGGGGTATGGAACTAATCACACACTCTATAGAATTAATGTGATGATTTAATTTAAAGATGCAACAAACATGACTGTTTATATATGGATGTCCAATGGGAGCAAACTTAGGAATAGTGTCATTAAAAGAAAGACAAATAGTAAAATAGAATCACCTTTACATCTGGTCAAACTTTTTTTGAATTTGCTTAACTCAGTCATGCCACTCTTCACAACTTCATAGAGTATTCAGAAGGTCAGCAGAGCAACATCCAGTATCTTAACATAGCTGGTTGATGAAGGTTTTGCTAGTTGGGCTAACCCATGTATATCAATGTTGTGCATCAACAGGAGTGTATCATTAATTTCGTTCTTAACTCTCCAACAATATCCTGCAAAATGTCTGCATCTCTCCCTAATAACTTCAGTGATTGCAAAATTATCATAGAATTTTTGTTTGGTCAGATGCTTTTTCTTTGTAGTGATGACTTCCTGATGATGCTAAAGATATCAAGAATAGCTCATGTATTTGTAAGACAAATTCTTTCGTCCTCAAGGCAAAATGCAACAAATTCTTTTTACAAGCAGTGTACATCAAGAAGTAATGGCAGCAGTAATGATGTTCTACAAAAACAAGGAATCTAAAGTATGATAATGAGAGCCAGCTGAAAAGTTCATAAGATGGCCAAGATACTCTCATGGAATGTCACCAAATGAGGTTTATTTTTCAACATAGTCCCCCTTGCAGTCTACTCACTTCTTGTGGATTTCATTAGAGTGAAGCTAACTTCTTTAATATTGTCATTTGAAATACAAAAGATGGAGTCCAGATAGATATTGAAGACATGTCAAAGAAATTGGAGTCTCTGGCAGGTATGATGGTGGGTTGAAAAGTTCATAGGCTGACTATGAAGAAGTGATGCTAGAGCTGTGAAATTTTGCATCCATTAATTTCAACTCTTTTTATTAATAACTGCATTGTTTCTTCCCAGGTAAACTGATATTCGGCCTGTTCAAAGAAGACTTCAAAAGTAACTAGTTGTGACTTCTCTTGAAAATCAACAAAATTTGGCATTTTGGTGTCATCAAGAACCTGCAGAGAAAGGGTCTAGGCCCCAAGGGCATTTATGCTGACATGGTTACTACATTAGCAGCTGACACTCCAGTTCTACCAAGTTTTCAAAAGTGGGCAAATGAATTTAGGAGGGGAAGGGTGAATTGTGAAGATGACCCAAGGTTTGGACATGCTCTAACTACCACCAATGAGGAAAACATTGGCTATGTTTACCACATGCTGATGGATAACAAGTGATTGACTATAAATCAAATAGTCAATTCTATTAGCATATCTTGTGAGAGAGTTGAGAATATTCTGCACAATGAACTTGGCATGGTGAAGGTTTCTGCTTAGTAGGTACCATGTCTTCTAATACATCATCAAAAGCACACCAGGCTGATCACATTACAGGAAAATCTGACGTTGCTTGATGCAGATCCAGCTGGTTTCCTTGAACATTTCCTCATCCAGGATGAGTGCTGGGTTTGTCATTTTGAGCCAGAGACAAAAAGACAATTCATGCAGTGGAAACACCCTCCTCACCTGCTCCAAAAAAAGCCATCATTTCATTTGTAGGGAAGATGATGGCTTCAGTTTTTGGGGATTGTATTTGCTGACTATCTTGAAATGGGTCACACCATCAATGGAGAGTACTATGCCAACTTGCTGAGGCAGTTAGAAAAGGTTATAAAGACCAAACACCCAGGAAAACTGATGAAAGGGGTCTTGTTTCATCAGGACAATGCTCCAGCACACAAGTCCTTGGTTTCAATGGCAGCTGTGTGTGACTGCGACTCTGAACAGGTTGGTCAGCCTGTTCTCCTGATTTGGCTCCATCTGTTCCCCAACATGAAAAAACACTTGACTGGAAACCAGTATCTGATAATGATAACTAATTTGACCAACAGGATAAAAGCTCTCTTCAACATCTGCCTGGACTCCATCCTTTGCATTTCAAATGATGATATTAAAAAAGTTAGGTGCACTCTAACGAAACCCATCTCTACCTCGTTATCCAAACACAACATCAGATGCAAATTATGCTGATTGTATCACACTCATCTCAGAAGCCATCATCTTTTAACATGAAATCGTAAAAGCAACAGAAGATATTGGTCTTTATGCCAATTCCTACAATTAGGGGGATTCATTCAGACCAGTCAAACAAAACACACTAAAATCTGTAGACCCCTTCATTTACTTAAGAAATAGTATTTATCCACTGAATACAATTGTAAACATAAAAATATAAAACATAAAAACATGAAAAAAATTTTGAGATTTCTTCATAATTATTATTATTTGACTGTTAATTAGCACATTAGCTTTTCCATACTTACATGAATCAAACTTGCGTATGTTAGACTAATCTATTAAACAGTTTCTATCTGCCTATTCCCTGTCATTCAAATATAAAGTTACATTGTTTCAAATTTCTTCCTGTGCCATATTATCCCCATAATGATTACTGTCAACTGATACCAACATTTGTTGACCCAATTTTATTCTAACATTTTTCTCACATATATCCCTTACTATGTTAAATTTACTTTTTACTCGTAATGTTTAGTACCTTTAATTCCCAGATGATATATTAGCCTAACAGTGTTCATTCAATACTCTTCCCTTTACACATTCAATAAATTTTCCCCCGTTTTGAATATTCCCCATGTTGCAATGCCATTAAATACTGTACTTTTAGCTTTTTCCTGACCATATTTCTAAAGAAATACACTGCCTATGACTTCAAAATATATAAGAATTTGTTGGCATTTAGTAAAATAACAAACATTGTCATAAATGATTTGATGTTTAGAACATAACAAAAGAAACTATGCTTTAAGTTATGTTCAGAGGTTTTACTTTAAGTATGAACATTTCAAAACATTAGGTTTTGTTTCATAGAATTAGGAGTAATTTCAGACAAGTTAGTATCTAAAAAGTTAAACTGTATGTATGTCTGATATATCTGATAATTCCATGATGACTTAAATGCCAAGTAGAGTTAAAATAGAAGATAAAGCATGAGACTACATGTACATAAGTTGTAAGTTCAAATCTACTGATGTATTTCTGAATTGGGTACTTTATTCTATGTTACCTCAGTTCACTAAGATATCAAGAAAAAATGATGCCAGATTATCTTAGAATATTTATTTCTTTATTGCCCACAAGAGGCTAAACATAGTGGAGACAAACAAGAACAGACAAAGGAATTAAGTTGATTACATCAACTCCAGTGCGTAACTGGTACTTATTTAATCAACCCCGAAAGGATGAAAGGCAAAGTCGACTTCAGCAGAATTTGAACTCAATGTAGCAGCAGACGAAATACCACTAAGCATTTCACCCGGTATGCTAACGATTCTGCCAGCTCATTAACCTGTGATAGACTGGCATCTTAACCATGAGAACATTTGTTTCTGTCAACTATTCCGTGACAAAGGAAATGGACACTTATCTCTCACAGAAACTGAGGAAACAAAAATTAGACAACAAGCTTTCCAAATGCAATATATGTTTCTGCTTGCCACAAGCAACTTAGACATCGTATAAAACAACAGCTAACACTAAATTGAATGACTATTTCTTAAATACAGTATAAGGCAAACAATATGTAACCTCATATGAGTGTGACCATATGTTTAAGTGCATATATATATATATATATATATATATATATATATCAAATGAATAACCTTGTTGGTTATTCTCCCATTTCATAGATGGTCTCAACAGACTTCAGCCATGTCCCTGCTGTATTCTTTGGATAATCTTTTGTTTGTAAAATTACATTCCATCTAATGATTATGGTTTTTTGTAATGCAGGTAATGTTCTCATTCTTCTATTAAAAAGATGCACATTAAACAGCTGTAATGAGCTGACAATTATTCATCATATGTTATCATTCATTTGATTATAATACATCAAAGGGATTTACGACTTGTCAGACACCCTAGAGTATACCCACAATGTACAATTCAATGTAACACGTGCTTTGGGCCAGCCCCTAGGTGCTAAATACACATAGGGTTGGTTTTCTGAGTACACAACCAGAATATTCTATTTGATACCTACTAACCATAGACCGGAACCACATGTTTATCCAACCCTACCTGGTGAATATCTGTTCAAGTACCTGATTCTATCTGAATCCTTATTATACTATATATATATATATATATATATATATATATATATATATAGAGAGAGAGAGAGAGAGATATAGATATCATCTTTTAACGTCTGCTTTACATGCTAGCATGGTTTGGACGATTTGACTTAGGACTGGTGAACCAGATGGCTGCACCAGGCTCCAATCTGATCTGGCAGAGTTTCTACAGCTGGATGCCCTTCCTAACGCCAACCACTCGAGAGTGTAGTGGGTGCTTTTACATGCCAGTAAGGCAACGCTGGTAACGATCACGCTCAAATGGTGCTATATACGAGCCACTAGCATGGAAGCCAGACAGCTGCTCTGGTAATGATCACGCTCGGACAGTGTTGTTAGTGCTCCACTGGCACAGGTGCCAGTCATTGAATATGGTTCAATTAGGATTTCGATTTCACTCGCCCCAACAGGTCTTCACAAGCTGAATTTAGTGTCCAATGAAAGAGAGGTTGGCATGGGTGCCAGTCGTCGAAGTTGGTTCATATATATACATATATATATATTCATTTACATACATCTATATACACCCACATATACATACACGTATGTGTATATATAAGCAAGTGTGTGTGTAAGAGGAAGGGGGGTCGGGTGTGTATAAATCAATTATATGGATGAGGGAAAATACTCCAAGGGAGTGTCCTGTATACTAAATATATATATATACATTAGAATCTCATACATGTAATACTGTAAGTTTAAAATCTTTAAATTACTGGGGTGTGTGTGTGTGTGCATGCATGCCTGCATGAATGTGTGACACTTTATTATCTGTAAGAATGTGATTTCAATTCCTGGACTGGGTGACGTATTGTGTTCTTCATTTCATGTTGCTCCAGTCCACTCACCTGACAAAAATGAGTAATCCTGCTACGGACTGGTGTCCCAACCAAGTGGGGAATATATACACCATTGAAACCAGGAAACAAGCCCTCACGAGCTTGGCATGGCTCGACAAGGAAACATTTATTATTTATTACATGCTTACAATGAACTATAACAAAGTAAAAAATATTAGTCAACAGCACAATTTTATATGGACTTCCATGAAATATGAGAAGAATAACCATGGAAGCCTTACTAATAGCAAAATACAAACCAAAGATACAAACAAAAACTCAACAGATATAAAGTAATTCCTGAAATCTATCAGGACTTACAGTTATATAATTTAAAAACCTGATGAAGTTGATTTTATCAGTTACATCAGTATTCTCACGAGCCTTTCCAGCATACTACAAAGCACACATACAAGTCATTATTGCCATGCATTTATTCTGATGATGAGACCAGTAATGTCTTCATACATTAATATACTAATGGATTTAGGAATGTTTCAGTTCTAAAACTAAACATAATAGACTAATATGAAAATTTGAAAAATCATACATAAAAAGAGCATCAAACTTGAACATGTTGTCATTGATATATGTTTGAAAGAAAAACTGATCCCCATTATCACACATACATACACACACATATATCCATATGTATATCTGTATACATTCATATACATGCATACATACATATATATATATTTTTTATGCTAATCTTCTACAGAAAGATCTAGATGACATATAAATGAGCTGAAAAAAAAACAACGTAATTTAATGCAGGAAAATTCCAAGCCCTCTCCTAACAGACAGCTTGCACTAACATGATGCCACAAAGATACTTTGGACCAAAAGGAGCAGCTATCCCATGATCTGGGGATTGATATGAGCAACAATGCCTCACACTGTGAACATATCCCCAAGATGGTGGCAATATGCAAGTGAATGGTAAGATGGATTCTGAGAACTTTCAAAACAAGGAACAAAGAAACTATGCTGGTTCTATAGAGGACTGTCCTCAGCTGCCTAAACTACTGCTCTCAACTGTGGTCAACAGTGTCAAATTAATTGCAGAACTTGAGGCAATCCAGTAGTGCTACATCAAGATGATTGCATCAAGGAACAACTTGACCTACTACTGCCCAAGGTCCCAGATGAACCTACATCACTGAAAGAAACTCAAAAGAGGGCAGCAATATTGAACTCTCACTTTCACCGAAAGTCAATCACTCAAGAATGGTCATTAAAAATTGATAATACTAGTGGTGCCTTATCTGCAGTCTTTTGGCTGAAACACATAAAAAAATAAAAGAATGCATACACACACACATCTAATATAATTCATGCAAAAACTAATTTCTGTGTGTCAGTGTGTCACACTTTGACCCACCGCTCTCACAATTCAATGACACTTCCTTGTGCTGGAGTGAGAGTAATAGTAGACATAGAGATAGTGAGGGTGGTGGTGAAGACAGAGAGAGAGAGAGAGAGAGAGAGAGAGAGAGAGAGAGAAAGAGAGGGAGAAGAAGAGAGACAAAGAAATTTAAGGAGAGTTCATGATGTTTTATTAAAAGTAGTAATGTTGATGGTGGCAATGGGAGTAATAATAAGAGAGAGGGAAAGAGTGGGTATGTGAGAGAAAGAGGGAGATGATGTACAACTTTCTTGGACAGAAATTCCTGTGGTTAGCATACTGAACACTATCATTTTTGTTTTATTTTTTTGCTTTCTTTAATACATACATACATGTGTGTGTGTGTGTGTGTGTGTGTGTGTGTGTGTGCATACATATATATACATATACATATACACACACATGCACTTTAATTGAAATACAGTTTTCCCAAAATTAAACATATCCAATATAATAAATGTGAATGTCAGTGTGTCACACTTTTTCAACTTTACTCCTAGAGGCTGTAGCCCAACATATCATACCATTCTGGAATCAAGCTGACTCTGTGAGTAAATTAAAACCATGATTCCTATGTTTTTATTACTGCAATTGGTTTTGGCGATTTTTTTACATGCTTTTTAGCAATGAATATGATCATCATTGGGATATGAGTCTGGAGGAAGCAACTGCAACAAATTCTCCAAAACAAGTCAGAGATCTGTTTGCAGATCTTCCCATTCAAAAGCTCAAAAGCTGCCCAATAGTATACTCTTTTACTCTTTTACTTGTTTCAGTCATTTGACTGTGGCCATGCTGGAGCACTGCCTTTAGTCAAGAAAATCGACCCCAGGACTTAATCTTTGTAAGCCTAGTACTTATTCTATTGGTCTCTTTTTGCCGAACCACTAAGTTACGGGGACGTAAACACACCAGCATCGGTTATCAAGCGATGGTGGGGGGAACAAACACAGACACACAAACATAAATATACATATACATATATACGACGGGCTTCTTTCAGTTTCCATCTACCAAATCCACTCACAAGGCTTTGGTCGGCCCGAGGCTATAGTAGAAGACACTTGCCCAAGGTGCCGCGCAATGGGACTGAACCCGGAACCATGTGGTTGGTAAGCAAGCTACTTACCACACAGCCACTCCTATGTACATACATACACACACAAACTCATAAGTTCCCATTTGCTGCTTCTCTTGCCTATTCAATATCCTGTGGTCTCTTGACTGTCCCCTCTTCTATTCACTGAACCATGCTACCTATGTAATGAGAGAAACATCCGATGTGACCATACTCAATGCTCACCACCACCATCAACATATGTCTATTTCTTTTTCACTCTAATTATGCTACCTGAGTAATTATGCTACCAAGGTATCTAATACACCTCTCTGTTTATGCCTCTGTATTGCTAGACAACACAACTGCTCCCCTCCCTCAGGCCACTCCCTATTGATAAGCTTCTATGTTGCTAACTATCACTCTCTTTCCCCTTGATGATCCATTATTGATAACCACCACACCTTCCTACCACAGATCATTTTTTCCACTGTCTATTATTTACTCTCTCTCTTTCTCTCTCCCTCTCTCTCCTTCATACAAGCAAACATGTAGCTGCCATTTGGGTCCCTCCCCCATCTTGGTACCTTAGCTTTTTTTATACCAGCCTGCCTGAGACCATCCTGAATCTATACTCTTTTTACTCTTTTACTTGTTTCAGTCATTTGACTGCGGCCATGCTGGAGCACCGCCTTTAGTCGAGCAAATCGACCCCAGGACTTATTGTTTGGAAGCCTAGCACTTATTCTATCGGTCTCTTTTGCCGAACCGCTAAGTTACAGGGACGTAAACACACCACCATCGGTTGTCAAGCGATGTTGGGGGGGACAAACACAGACACACAAACATACATACATATATATATATATATACACATATATACAACGGGCGTCTTTCAGTTTCCGTCTACCAAATCCACTCACAAGGCTTTGGTCGGCCCGAGGCTATAGTGGAAGACACTTGCCCAAGGTGCCATGCAGTGGGAATGAACCCGGGAACCATGTGGTTGGTAAGCAAGCTACTTACCACACAGCCACTCCTGCGCCTATGTATGACAATTTTTTTTTTTTTTTAATTAGAATTAAATTAAAAACCATCTATCAAAATTTCTTAATTTATATTCCAAACATCATCATAATAATAATGACAAAGTTATTTTACTAAGTTCTTCATTATTTTCAAAATTCATTTAAATCAAAAGTAGTGTATTTCAATAGAAATAAATATGGTAACAAAAGCCTCAGCCCTTTAGAATTTAGATCAGCCATATTTGGCCCAGATATTCTTCCTGTTTTATGTACATACTAGCCAGACCTGGCCTCTTACACCTACCCTACAATGTCATTCCTGGGTAAAGAATCACATTATTAAAATTTCAAAGTTACAAGACAATACATGAGTAATTCAAAATAATGTGAATATATAAGCATTACAGTATCTCCTGACTGGCCTTCGTGCCGGGTGGCACGTAAAAGCACCCACTACACTCTCGGAGTGGTTGGCATTAGGAAGGGCATCCAGCTGTAGAAACTCTGCCAAATCAAATTGGAGCCTGGTGTAGCCATCTGGCTCACCAGTCCTCAGTCAAATCGTCCAACCCATGCTAGCATGGAAAGCGGACGTTAAACGACGATGATGATGATGATGATGATTTGATAGGGTAATCTGAATGCAAAAGGACTAAATTGTTAGTGCCAGAAACAACACCCTATCCTCCCTCTCTCTCTCTCCTACCAAGAAACTTGTAGCCACTATTAGTACTTCATTCCAATCACAAGCTTAAGCAACCAATGATCAATTGCATTAGATTTGCTGATGTATGGCACTTCCCCCTCCCATGATGCTACCTGTCATTTCCTACCCCTCAGACTATTCTTTCATTGACATCCATCACTTGCTTATCATTGCCACTTATTCCCATCATGCAGCATTTATATTCTCTCAGACCAGCTAACATTACCCATCTACACTGTCATCCACTACTCCCTCTTTCAAAGGTCACTTACTGATCTCTATCACATTCTCTACCACAGACCACTTCTATATCCATTACTCACCAATATAAAACAGTTATTAGTCTCTCTCTCTCTCTCTCTCTCTCTCTCTCATTACACCCTGCCATATTGTCTCTCTTCTATCACTTTTTCTAAGCATGTCTCTCCCATTCCTCCTACCTTTTCACAATGTCACTCCAATCACACTCCCATCACATTCCCACTTCTTTTTGCCTCTTACCTTGCTTCATCTTCTCACTTCAACCTCCTCTATCCCCTTACATATGGTGAACAAACAGAGACACAACTCAGAGCAGTGGGAGCCCATTTTCTCTCAAAGCAACCCCAGTAGTGTTGTTGGCAGAACAAAATGCAGTCAGTACATGCTGTAAAGTGGTTGGTGAATGAGCAATGACAAGAAAGAGTTGAGAAGAGCCTTCAATCTTGTCCCATTGAGGATATGACATCCTCTCTGGAGCTGGCACCATGATAAAATACACCTGTACACCCTGAAAAGTCATTGGTGTTAGAGAGAGCATCCACCGGTAGAAAACATAAAAATATAATGCACATGTGAGATATAACCTTATAGATGTTCTAGGAGGGCAATAACTCCAAATAAGAACTGATGCCGACCATGATGATCAAATCAACCAATAACATAATGCAAAACTTTTATATATGATGAGGTGTACAGAAATACATGAAACTAGACGCCTAGTGCAAGAGATTCTTGATTCGGTCATGGGGTAGTTTATTATGTATACATTTGTGCTCTTCCTACAGCACAAAAAGTATTTTACTCTCATTTCTAGCAATGTAAGTGTCTCAATACCCTTAGTCATTATCAGGGACAATTGAATTTTTCCTTTATGGTATTATATTACACGTAGTTGTTTATATTAATTTTTTGTATACACATTAGCATTCCACTAAATCATCCATAGATTTCTATGGTAAATACATAGATGGGGCTGAAAAGAGGACATTGTCAGCTAGAGTATATGAGCAAAGATGGAAGGAAGTGATGAAAAAGGTGGGATGCCAGTTGCCCAAATTAACCATCAAAGAAATAAAAAGTGATCTGCTGGGCCGTATAGGCTGCTCGGCGGAAGATTGTAATTTCTGTATTATTTTAAAAATAAGAACAAAAGATGGATCTGTTTTAAGTTTTCAATTTTATTACAAGTTCTCATTATTTTAAATTATCAAATTGTACATAATAGTCAAAATCAAATTGTAAATAAGCACGATCTCATTCATTTTGTGTAATTGTTTGTCTTGTGCTGTCCTCATCTATGTTCAATCCATAGTGATCATAATAAAGATTTTATCAGCTAGTCAAGCAACTCTCACTGATGAAGGATACGGAAATGCACAAAACTAGACATCTAGTGAGAGAGATTCTCAATTCGGTTATGGGGCAGTTTCTTCCCCACTCAGCACATGCATATACATTTGTGCTCTTCCTATAGCACAATGGGTATTTTACTCCTGTTTCTAGCAATGTAGGTGTCTCGACACCCTTGGTCACATTTAGTGACAATTGAATTTTTCCTTTATGGTATTATATTGTGCCTAGCTGTTTATATGAATTTTATTTATATATATACATTTACACATACACAGATATATATCATCATCATCATCATCATCGTTTAACGTCCGCTTTCCATGCTAGCATGGGTTGGACGATTTGACTGAGGACTGGTGAAACCGGATGGCAACACCAGGCTCCAATATATATATATATATAGAGAGAGAGAGAGATGAGGCATACAGAAATACGTGAAACTATATATACTAGTTATTTCATTTATGTCTGTTTTACCATGCTAGCAGAGTGATTTAGACATAATGTCAACAAGAAATGTAAACAGCAATGCCATTTCATTTAAATCATGACAAAGTGAAATATCATCATTCATCCATTCTTTCTCACAAACACACACACAGTCATCATCATCATCATCATTTTAGCATCCACTTTTCCATGCTTGCATGGGTCAGATGGAATTCATTGAGGCAGATTTTCTATGGCCAGGTGCCCTTCCTCTCAACAACCCTCAGTTGTTTCCAAACAACATAATATTTCCCCATGATCAGACATATTTTCATGGAAGATTGGAAGTGAATGACATCACACCATTTTGAGTGTGGCCTTTGCCAGTAAGACATTCGAGTGAGTTCATTGCCAGTGCCCCTGGACTGGCCCTTGTGCAGGTGGCACGTAAAATACACCATTTCGAGCATGGCCATTGCCAGTACCCGCTTGACTGGCCCTCGTGCCAGTGGCACGTAAAAGCACCCACTACACTCTCGGAGTGGTTGGTGTTAGGAAGGGCATCCAGCTGTAGAAACTCTGCCAAATCAGATTGGAGCCTGGTGTCGCCTCCTGGTCCACCAGTCCTCAGTCAAATCGTCCAACCCATGCTAGCATGGAAAGCGGACGTTAAACGACAATGATGATGATGATGACACTCATTTACAACAACCATGCAATATCAAAATGAGGAGGCATAAACACAAACCCAAATATACCTATCCAAAGGGCTTCTTTCAGTTTTTATTTATCAAATCCACTCTGGTCTATAAGTGGAAGACATTCAAGTGCCACACAGTTGGACTGAACCTGAAACCACATAGTTAGATGTGTGTGTGTGGATAAACATACGCACTTATATATTACAAAGTTGACAGTGAATCAGAAGGATCACATCAAGCAGAGAGCTCAGAATAGCAGTGCAATAAATCAATAATTTCCTACAGGTAAATATACTCAACAGTGTGTATTGAGTGCTCATTTTCTCATTTATTAAACAAAAAAAGTGTGTTAATATGCATATATGTATGTGTGCAGCTGTATGTGGTGAAGGAAAGAGAGAGAGAGAGAGAGATGTATTGATTCTGTAGATAAGTATATCTATATAAGATGCTAAAGCAGTTGTTTTACAGCTTTTCCTTCCTTTCATCAACAACTCTATTGTGAAATTATGCAAACTTGATGCCTATGTTCGGACTACACTTCAATGCATCTATTCAGTTTTTTTTTTAATTCGATCAATACCTAGCTGGATGGGTATGACTATTTGTAGAGAAAACAGTAAACTCAAGCTAATTTGTAAAGAATCTTACATCAAATATTCTTATGTGTCACCTGTTTCTGCTCAATGTCCTGCTTAATAGGTAAAGTGTATTGTTGCTAGCTTAGATAATGGATAAATATTTCTTTATCTCACACGCTGGTATAATAAATGCAGTTGACTAGCTGACCTTTCACAATAAGTAAGATGTGAGAATAGGGAACCAGCTCTATTGACTTTCCCTGAGAAAAGGTGGTTTCTTTTCCTGACAGCTAGGTAAACTGGGACAATATTGAATGAAGTGCTTTGCCCAGATACACAACTATACAGCTACTGTGAAACTGAATAAGATCTCACAATTCATGAGCAAGTAGTCTAATACTTTTATCTTATCCACTCAGCCAATTTCACTCCTACAAGCTGAAGTTTTCTCAACCTCAAAAATATTAAGTTGTTTGGAGAAATGTTTTTCTCAAAATAGAAATGATTATCAATCATAAAGAGAATCTGAAGCTAGCATTGCCAACTAAGAAAATGACCATCAGTTTATATTAGTGCACAGCTTTAAGCCAAATCACCTTAAAATACATATTCACAGAAAGCAGTTACAGGCCATTCTGAATTAAATATTTTATTAGAAACTCAATGACAATATACTAACCTTTGGCTGCTAGGACAATAAGGAAGTTACTGCAACAAACTGGCCATATCCATAAAGACATAAACATTCTAAAGATTTAAACCTGTAGTTTGGACAGTATTTGATAAAGAGAAGTAAACAAAACTGTGCTGAGGAATTAGGGAATAAAAAGTGCTTCTAAATTGGAAGGCGGTGAGGTCATGAAGCTCCCTGGAGTCCAAATCACATTGTTTAGGAGCCACATAAAAAACACTGAACAATGTGAGAGAAGGGACACAACTGCTAGCTATACAATGATCTTGTCATGATCCACCTATTAAATTTTTCCATCCTCTTTACTCTTTTACTTGTTTCAGTCAATTGACTGCAGCCAAGCTGGAGCACCGCCTTTAGTTGAGCAAATCGACCCCAGGACTTATTCTTTGTAAGCCTAGTACTTATTCTATCGGTCTCTTTTGCCGAACCGCTAAGTTACGGGGACATAAACACGCCAGTATCGGTTGTCAAGCGATGGGGGTGGGGCACAAACACAGACACATAAATATACATATACATAATTACATATATACGACGGGCTTCTTTCAGTTTCTGTCTACCAAATTCACTCACAAGGCTTTGGTCAGCCCGAGGCTATAGTAGAAGACACTTGCTCAAGGTGTCATGCAGTGGGACTGAACCCGGAACCATGTGGTTGGTAAGCAAGCTACTTACCACACAGCCAACCATAAATATTACTACAATAGTTAATTACTACATATCTCTTATTTTAGATAACTTCATAGTAAACTAAAATCCAAAACAATCCTATAGAATATGTATGCACTCAGACCTCCAGCTAGCCTAAGAATATATGACATGTATATTTGCGTGTATAACTTGCCTTTTTTTTTTTAGTGAATCATTAAAACATATTTCCTTCCATTCCTAGTTGTGTTTATGTTCTTTGTACTACTAAGCACTTATTCAACCCTTTACCTTGCCTCTAGCCAACAATGAACATTCCCATCCCTTTTATTTCAGTATTTGTTCAACATCTCACCATCCAGCCCTTCCCTGCCTGGTTAATCTAAATCCACTGTAGCTTTAGTGATTTACTTTTTAAATCCCAAATACACCCAACTGCAATGAGTCTCTTCTCTTTTTCAATACATCGTCTTGACATAATTACCTCCTGTCCTCTCCTCCCCCACACACTTTTAGTTATGGTCAGCCATAAGCTTAACTGAACTCACAACTTGACTACCATTTTCTATAAACCATTACTTAACCATACCAAGCTCTTTAAGTTCATAGGCTGTGACAACAACATTGATTAATCCATTCCTCACAGTTACTAAACTTTATTTCCACAAATCCTTTAGGGTTACTAAAATAGAAATAATAGCTTTTAACAGATTTTGGCAACACACAAAGAGCAAAAGAATGCAACACTGGGTGTCATAAAGTTCATTGCTCACTTCTGTTCATCCTAGTGCACCTTTAGTGTCAGAATGCAGCTGTCAGGAGTGTGCAGGAAATTTACAAGGCCATCTCTTTTGAACAACTCATCAGTATCAAGGTGCATTGAGAAAATGGCTGGGGATGAGGGAAAACTATTAGTTAGACTATTACAAGGGTAACAGTTAGCCCAGTAAATTGATGAGTCCATTTTAAGAGAGAATGAAGTATGTTAGGTTTTTGGATGATTTTCAATATCAAGAAGAAATGCTTTTGGCTTGAAAGATTAAAATTTAAGTTGAGACTTATTTCAAAGTAAACAATATTGCATTTGGAAATACAATGGATTGTGCAATTGATGATGCTGTCTCTATGGTAATTAGAGATAGTTCATTGCTTATTTGAAAAAAAATGCAGTGTTCCAGGCTCTTTGCATACATTGAATAGTCAGCCATCATCATTTAGTATTGCAAACTAATTGGAAGTGTGAACACGAGATATACATCCAGAGGTGTAATGGCTATCAAAGAGTAATTGTCATCATTGCTTAGTGGCACTTTGGGATAGTACTGTACCATTTATGAATAGTTAGCATCCTGGCAAATAGTTCTTGTTAGGTGTGATACATTTTAACCCCCGGATATATTTCAAAAGTTCAATTTTCTAAACGAACAGTTACAAAGAGAAAAGTGTAATCTGATATCTTGCAAAGAGGCTATTACTGCTAACATAGGGAAACAGTTCTTGAGAGAGAATATTGCAAGTTGGTGCAGTTTCCAACATTGCCCCATTGACACTGAACTGCAAGATAATATCTGTGTGTGTGTTAAGCATTTGAAACATTTGTAGAATAATATAAAAGTTGGGTTCAGAGACTATCTAGAATAGGATCCATTTGGAGTAAATGCAACTGAAGTTGCCACTAAATTACAGAAAAGCCTAACAGTTATAGGATGATTTAAAGAGCTCAAGGTAGATTCAAACATAGCAATGATAATTTATGAAAAAGTAGTGAAATTGCAAGAAAATTTCTACTTTTTTTAGAAGAAAGTAAAATTGTATGTTATTGTGTTTCTCAGTTCTTGTTGAATCTGGGTTTTAGTTTAGTAAGTTACTTGCTATCATAAACTGAGTAACCATCCTAAAAAAGGGGATGAACTTCATTTTATTGCAAGCATGGCAGCCAAGTTGAAAAACTAGTTACTTTGAATCAGCCACAAGGCTCACATTGAATAAAATACTAATCGTAAGAATAATTTTTGTTAACATGTATTTTGCTTCTTCATATTTTTCTTTTCTTTTTTTTTTTTGTAAATAAACTACACATTACTGAACTTAATTTGTAGCAGTCTTTATAACCTAGCATATTTAAAGAATTTTATTTGCTAATACACTGTTTCATCTGCGTAGAATTGGTCTTTTTTGTAAGCTACTACAAACACTTTGTTTTTTATGTAATACATCTTCAATTAAAAATCATTGCAAATGGTAAAATGATTGAGCAATTCATTACCAAGTTTGCCAAACATGCAGAAATAGTTTGTTTTTTTCATTAACTTTAGGTTACAGCATGTTTCTGTAAATAATTGTTCATTGAAAAATGGTGTTAAAAAGGAAATCTGATATATAAAGAAATATTCATTAGAAACAAAAATTGAAAAATATCATTTATATACAATTATGTCTATCAACAGCTGTTTTTGTCGTGGAGATAGTTCGCCAACTTAAAGGTACATCATTCTGTGTGTGTGTGTGTGTGTGTGTGTGTGTGTGTGTGTGTGTGTGTGTGTGTGTGTGTGTGCGTGCACGCACGCACGTATGTGCTTCTCTGAGTATGCACATGTCTAAATGTTTAAATATTGCCACAGGAGGACATTTGACACCCCATCTCACCCTCACCCCTTTAATTTTTTTTTTTCCTTCCCTCATTATTCTGAGATGAATTTAGATTTGTATTCAAAATTTGGTGAAGATTCATTGAGAAACTGCGGAATTGTTTCAGAATAAGCGAAAGCAGACACTTCTAGATAATGCCAAGATGTTGATTTGGCTGTGTTGGATTTCTAACCTTTAAAAGCAACATTATACTTAGATATGTTTGCATAAATTGTTATTCTCTAAAAGGAAATTGAATTATAAGTGAACTACAACAAGGATTTTCTTTATGACACTATTCATAGATTGACAACGTATTCTGTTTGTTTTCTGCTGTTCATAAATTTATTAATTTATTTATTTTGGGAAATTTTCTATAATTTGAAGGATAAATATATAATCTGCTGTGAACAGATATGCATTAAGGCCTATTGAAGCAATATCTATTCAACTAGTCAATTCTTTCTCTCTAACATTCTCTCTTTTATATGTGTGTGCTTGTTTTTGTTTTTGAATATGCATAGGTATGTATACACATGAATATTACATCTAATCTACACACATATACATGTGTATACACACACACACATACATATATAGATATACACGCATGCGTGTGTGTGTGTGTGTGCATGCATGCGTTTTCAATATACACTAGTGTATGAAGAAAATTTGAAGCACCAATAGATGAAACTAAAGGTGAAAAATAGGGAAAAAAGTGAAGAAAAGAGTTAGAAAATGCTAAAGAAATGATGATATATAAAAAGTTTAAATAAGTACACAGAGGAGAGAGATTAGGGGAAGGTTGACTGACAACTGGTGACAGTAGGAAGAAAACACAATGAACTTGTGTAGAGAAAATACAAAAGAGATGCAAGTATGCAGGAAAAAATGTGTAATTTAGGTGTTAAAAGATAAGTAAAGAGGCGTTATTGGAGAGAGAGAGAGAGAGAGAGGTAACAGGAGAAAGAGCCAAAAAAACTGAGTGAGAGTAGAGAGAGCAGAGAAAAACACGACAGAAAAACATATGCAACACCCATCTGTATTCAAAATGTAAAGATGAATTTCAATGATTATTCACAAAGATGAGCATTCAAATTAGAAGTATATTTAAATATATAAACATAAATATATATAGATTTATACAAGTGCTTATATTCTTCAGTGTGTGTGTGCGTGCATGCGTTTGTGCGTGCGTGTGTGTGCATATCAATGTATGTATGCATTTCCTAATGGGTTGCACTATCTGATAAGATAGAAGTCTGCAACACAATAACACAGTCTTGGGTTGTTGTTATTAAGCATTTCTTAGGTATATTTCCAGCAAAGATGAAGGCTAAACGTGACTCCAAAAATCACAGATTCTTAAATAAAAACATGATTTAAACTGCAATATCAAATAAATCTACAATACACTCTATAATTTGCATTACAAAATATACGTAAAAACTAAATGAATTAAATAATAAAATACATGCATATAATATTTGTATAGAACACATTATAATATCTGAAACATGTATAATGTAGAAAATATCTATAGTTATTTATTTGAAAATCTTTAGTGCTTCTGAGCCAGTTAGAAAAGACATTTATTTTCTAAAGAGCAGCCCAGATAACACAGATGGAAAAAAGGGGGTGGTAAGAACCATAGCTGGGATACAAGTACTTGAAAACCAGAGAGAGGAATTTGGTTAAATTAAGTATTACCTGTGGGGAATAAAAGCACCAATTTTAATTTAAATCTAAGATACATCAGAGGCACAATCATTAGCAAGAAAATAAATTATCACACAGAGCATCACAAAAAGAACTCCAGTCACCTTGTTGATAGTTATGATAGGATAGAGGATCACTGCTAGGAAAAGTATTATAAAATATATCCAGTGAAGAAAGAATGTGGACAGAGTTACTCAGTGAAGCATGGAAAGAGATAGAGCAAATGCTATAATTAGACATGATCAATGATAGGATTATGATAGTCATGATCAGGACAACAAGTAGAAAAGCTGACTATCTGAGAGAGTGACTGAGACAGAGAGGAGACAAAGACAGGAGTTCCAAAAGAATCTGTGGTTTTAGAATTGAGCCAATTTATGTGATAAGCATTGAAATTGCCAAAGATTAGAATACTTGAAGGACAAAAAAATTATGTTGAATACTGCATCAACAAGAGCAGTTTTGAGAGGACGGAGAGCACAGTAAGGGAGCAGTAAACTGAAAAAGCAAGTGGAAAAATATGAAGAAATGGTCAGAAGACTCAAATATTGACTCACAAGCAATCAGAAGATTACTGCAAATGTAGACACCAAGATCATTCACATGATGGATGGAGTCTTTATGATGAAGAGGAGGCAATCAGTGATCAAGGAATCTAAATTAGAAATACCAGGATTCAAAAATATGAAGAAATGGTCAGAAGACTCAAACATTGACTCACAAGCAATCAGAAGATTACTGCAAATGTAGACACCAAGATTATTCACCTGATGGATGGAGTCTTTATGATGAAGAGGAGGCAATCAGTGATCAAGGAATCTAAATTAGAAATACCAGGATTCAATTTAGTCTCACACAGAGCAAAAGATAAAGGTTAGGAAAGTTTTGTCATCGGAATGATTAAACAGAGGATGTTAGAAAAAAGACTTCAAATATTAGTGAAAGACAGTCAGAGATTTGGGTGATGGATTTGGTGTTTGTTTTCTATGGATATGTGGAGACATTTTACAAATAGCAAAATCAAGATGGAAAGAATTCTAGGTAATCCTTCAAATCAATGAAAGAAATAACTAAATCCAGTTGGAAGATATCATATTTGAGACCTAATGTTGTAAGAAAAGGCTCTTTGTCTCTTTTGTTGGAGCACTGAACAAGATCAGAGTGGACTGAGCCTGTGCTGAGAGCATAGCTACAGATGATGCGCCATCAATGATTGGGGAAAAAAGCAGGTGTTGTGATGCAGTTCAGAGAGAAAGTACAGACTGCAAATGGAGGACATGATTTTTGGATATTTCACTGCATTTTGCACCAGGAGGCATTGTGTTGCAAGTCATTCAAAATGGATCACATCATGGAAGTGGTTGGCCAAACTGTTAATTTCATCCAAAATAGAGGTTTGAATCACCATCAGTTTGACAATCTTCTCAGTGATATAGGCATTACCTATGGCTTGCCATATCGCACTGAGGTAAAGTGGTTAAGCTGAGGTGCCATGCTGAAGTGTTTCTTTAATCTATAAGAAAAAAATCGAACAGCTCATGGAGAAAAAGGGCAAAGCAGTGTTAGAATTTCAATGGCTGTAAGACTTAGCATTTATTGTGGATTTTATAGAGCACTTGAATAATCTGAACAAAATGCTGCAAGGCCATAAAAAAGTTGTCTCACAGTATTTTGAAAGCATACACACATTTAAGTTGGAGCTAACTTTGTGGGAGACAACTGTCAGGTGGTGACCCTGCTCATTTTCCTTGTCTAAAAGATGAGGCTGTGACCACAGATGATGTCAATTTGAATTGGTACAAAGACAATATCACGGGATTGTTGTGAGAGTTTGAGCAACAGTTTCAGATTTTTTATGAACTTGAAACAGATTTCACAATTTTTTGCTCACCATTTACAGTCACACCTCTGATCTGCCCATCAACATACAACTTGAAATAATTGACTTGCAGTGTGATTCAGATTTGAAGAATGAATTTATCTTGGTGGGCATGGACACATTTTATCAGTATCTCTTGTCAAAGTACCCCAAATTGACAGCCTTTGCTGCAAAAGTTTTGTGCATGTTTGGGAACTTACCTTTGTGAGCAAGTTTTCTCTGTAATAAGCATCAATAAAACAAAGCTGTGCTCAAGGCTCACACACAAGCACCTAAATGACATCCTGAAACTGGCTGCTACTCAGGATTTGCTGCCTGATACTGATGCACTTGTGAAGGAGAAAAGATGCGAAGTTTCAGTAACATTGAAAATAAATGAGAAAAAAATAATAAAAATGTTTTTTAATGTTTTTCAAAGTGTTTTTTTTTTTTTGTAGTTTATAAATTGTATACAGTTACAAGGCAGTGTTATAACACAGTCTTCTTTAACAGTTCCCACTTTCACTTGTTAAATGTTTTGCAAAATAAAATTGTTCTTTAAACATGAACATTTTCAGGATGTAATTTTTTATACTAAAACAAAGAGGAAATTTTGAAATTGCTATTTGTAGGTTCTTATGCCATTTTTAACTGGTCTGGCCTGCTTGAGATCAAAGTGGATTGATATGTGGTCTGTAAACTAAAATGAGTTTAACATCCCTGCTCTAGAGACAGATAATTTTATTAAATTAAGAATTTTCATTGTAAAGTGGGTGAGTTGTCTCACCTGTATTTGACTTTCAGGAATTCTAATACCTGGTCCTTTGAGGGAGTTAACCCCAGCACACTAAACTGCAACCTACTGGCAAACAAACTAAATGCATAGGTTGTGTATGTGTGGTCAATAATGATATATATATATATATTGGGTAAAAGGGGTAAAGGCCCCCTTCAGTCATAAATGACCATGAGATTGCACCTAGAAAATTCCCCTCTGACGCACAAGTCCAGATATGGTTATTTATGGCAGACCAGCAGTCATGCATGCATACCAGCCTCCTCTCTCCATGCCACCGATGTCATCCAAGGGAAATGCAAAGGCTGATACAGCTTGGTACCAGTGACATCGCAACTCCAGTTTCTGAGAGAACAGGAGCAACATGAAATAAAATATTTTATTCAAGAACACAACATACAACCTGGTCCAGGAATCAAACTCACTACTTCATGATTGTGAGCCCGATGATCTAATTACCAAGCCATACTACACACATATACATATTCTCATGTATTGAGTTCTTATTCCTTTGTTCTACCAAAAAAGTGTATATGGAGAGAGAGAAATAAGGAGAGAGGGAGACTGAGTGTGCACATGTGTGCATATTTAATAACGTTTTTTATTCTTAAATCCATCTCCCTGCAGAATAATATGAAGATAACTGTCCTCATAACACTTCCAGCTCATCTTTTATTTATAGCAAAAAGCAGAGAAAGGTTACACACCACTTATAATCTTTGGTAGTAGCAGATTCAAAATATAAGAGTGACCATCTGAAAATTGGTGTTTCCTTTCTTCTTACTAATAACGGCCGTCTGTGAGAAAACTTGCAAGAAGTACTCATCTCACCTGGAGAAAGATTGACCTAATTTTCAGATTTGCTGGTTTCTTTTGCTCTTCTTTCACCCTTTCTACATTTGTTTCTCTGCCTCTGTCCACTCTCAACTAATCTCTACAAATAATAATCCAGTGTTGATTAAAAGATAATAATTTACCTTTATAGGCGCAGGAGTGGCTGTGTGGTAAGTAGCTTGCTAACCAACCACATGGTTCCGGGTTCAGTCCCACTGTGTGGCACTTTGGGCAAGTGTCTTCTACTATAGCCTCGGGCCGACCAAAGCCTTGTGAGTGGATTTGGTAGACGGAAACTGAAAGAAGACCGTCGTATATATATATGTGTGTGTGTGTGTTTGTGTGTCTGTGTTTGTCCCCCTAACATTGCTTGACAACCAATGGTGGTGTGTTTACGTCCCTGTAACTTAGCGGTTCGGCAAAGAGACCGATAGAATAATTACTAGGCTTACAAAGAATAAATCCTGGGGTCGATTTGCTCGACTAAAGGCGGTGCTCCAGCATGGCCACAGTCAAATGACTGAAACGAGTAAAAGAAAAAGTAAAAGAAAGTAAAGAAATAGATCTAGACATCAGTATATAGTTTTGTTTTGTTTATTTTCTGCGTTGTTTTTGTTTTTTAATAGGTGATAGTTCTAACCACCTCAAACTTAATTTTCCTCTACTACCTGGTTTGTGGGTGCATTTAGTGTAACTGACACTTTCAGACCAAGCCTCTCCTGTTCACACATACACACACAAGCATGCACCTTGTTCTGCAGATATTCTGGCTAGCCATAAGCTACATCAATTTCTGACCAGTCTAGGGAAGCTTTCAAAGGTCATGGATACATACTAGCACAGTTAAAAGGAGGGCGAGTTATGGTCAGCATTTTCTGATTTTTATGTTTATATCATAATTTTTGGAGAAGCAGACAACTCAAGAACCTCCTCAGGCATCAAAGATTAACTAAGCTACTATAGAAATCCTGCTCCTCTTTTTACTTCATTATTAAAACAAAAATGAATGGTTTATGAAAAAAGGGTACCTTTTGGTTATCTCACCCCCATTAAAAAACTGGGTTATCTCCCCCCATTTAATGAAAAATATCGGTATTTTTGGTTATCTCCCCCAACTAAAAAAGTTGTTTAACCCTCAATAATACAAAACAAATGAAAAAATTAGGAAATATGAAAACTGGAAAAATTAATAAACAGGAAAACGGAAAAGATTAAATATCTTATAGAATCTAATAACATTTTTATAACAAATCATACCATGCCTGTTGAGGGAGCCAAATGTCAACAATGTTTTGAAGTATTCAATCAAAAGATCTAATCCCTTTTAATCCAATCTCTTGTCGCCTCATAAACTCAATTTTTTAGTGCGGATATAGCCCAATTTTTTAATAGGGATAACCAAAAAGTACCGAAAAAAGAACTAGTTCAAATGTTAGTTTAGCGGTAGTTATATCACGAAGGAAAATGTATAATGGGGGGGGGGGGCGAGAGGTTACGCGTGCTTCCGTATTTTTTTAAACACTTCGACATCTACAGAAGATTAATACTATGGTAATGCACTATTACCGTGGAGACGCAATGGTCCAGTGGTTAAGGCAGCGGGCTCGCGGTCATAGGATCGCGGTTTCGATTCCCAGACCTGGCGTTGTAAGTGTTTATTGAGCGAAAATGCCTAAAGTTCCACTAGGCTCCGGCGGGGGATGATGGCGAACCCTGCTGTCCTCTTCCACCACAACTTTCACTCTTTTTTCCTGTTTCTGTTGTGCCTGTGTCACGCTGAATATCCCCGAGAACTACGTTAAGGATACGCGTGTCTGTGGAGTGCTCAGTCACTTGCACGTTAATTTCAACTAGAACCCTCGACGTTGTAAGCGACGGAGTGCCAACAACAACAATGCACTATTGAGTAATTGGTGTAAATTGGTAAAAAAAAATACAAATATATTATGTATATGAATGTGGGCAATATTTTGTTTTGAGATTCAGAAAGCAAAACTACTGTATTGGCAGAGATTGTCGTTTACCCAAGGAAAGGGAAAATGAAATAACTTCTTTTAAATGAATTAAAAATAATAAAATCCTGAAGTAACAAAATGATAATTGTAATATCTGATTTTTCGTAAAATGCTTTTGATTTATTTTATCATAATTTAATAATAAACTAAAATACACAAATTAGACAGGATAATGTTGTCGAAGGCATTGAACCATTTCCACCAATCTGTGTTCAAGATGGTTGATATACAACAGACAACTGTAAAATAGTTAATCAATGCTTCTCTACCAACACAGATCTGCTCCAGAACAAAGTATTGGTTTCAAATTTGTGCACAAGGTCAGCACTTTCGGAGGAGTAAGTCAATTACATCGACCCCAAAAGATGAAAGACAAAGTCGATCTCAGCAGAATTGGAACTCAGAACATGATGATGGATGAAATACTGCTAAGCCATTTGCCCATCTAACGATTTTGCCAGCTCGCCGCCTTTACATAACAAAATATTGCTTGCAGTCAACTACTGTCGGCATACGTACTCAAGTGTTCCCCCACCTTAATGCTGTTTCCTTATAACTCTTGGGAGTATATTTTTAATGAAATAATCTACAAATACCTTTCAAATAGTGTAAATTCCAATTATATCGGAATTTAATATGAAAACAGAAAAACATTGGCGGGCATGCAAACAGTGAAGGGTAATAATGGCACAAGTGAAAAAAAATAGATAAAAATGACACAATAAGCTTATTGAAATATATAGTATTGACAAAAAATAAAGTAGAATTAAGTTAGTCTAATTTTAAAATTGGTTTTAAATAAAATCTATTTTCTTAATAGAAACATAGGTTTGATCGAAGTACTTTAGCAGGGGAGCTGCCTTATCAGGACATCTACCCTTGAGTAACTGCATTCCCACTGGAACATCTTCAATTAGTATAAATGCCAATGAGTCGATCTGTCCACAGAATTGACAGAAGTCCTCACTCTCTTTGTAGTGGTTGGTGAGGCCAAGATCCTGTATCTTTCTACAAGTACTCTTAGTCAGGTGGTAGAAACAACCTTGTGTGCGCGTTTCCAGTTCAAAAACGTTGTTCATAACTTGGATGATTGCCTGCTCGAAGTCAACAACTATGGCCGTTGGGTCTGGGTAGAGCTCAATCTCGTGGCAACGATCCATGACTGCTTGCAGCAGGGTTTCATATATATTTTGTGTTTCAGTCTGCAGACAAGCAAAAACAGTAGAAACTGCAGTATTATCAATTGGGACGCATGTTACATAAAGCTGTAGAAATCATAGTGGAGCCATTGCATAATTGCCATCCATCAGCCATGTATCAGCAGAAGCAAGTAACCGCAGTGATTCATCAGAACCAAAAGCAATGATGCGGTTGCCAGTATCTTGTCCATTATCGAAGAACAAAAATGGTTTGGGCTCGGGAGCTGCAGTAGCTGTCCATTCTCCAAGTAAGTTTCAGATCTTCCAGTCTTTCTGGTACTTGTGGATATGGTTTTGATGCTTGGTTATGCAAAGTTCTCTTTATGATGTCCTCACTTGGAAGTAACGCCTTTCCTTCATCTGATAAGTTATCCAAGTTATTGCTGTAAATCTGGCTATGTTTATCTTCTGTTTCTGCTGCTTTTCTCTTCATGTTGTCGATGCATTTTGTGGCCGAAATAGCTGCAGAATCAGGAGCGTGTTTGTGGTCATTAGCTGATACAGCATCAGTCATACCATGGTACCGTTACAAAATCATGTTTTCTTAACACATCTCCATCTGATAGTAGTTGATCTTACAGTCTGTTTTGTATACATGTATCCTTGGGAGTAAATCTACTTTTTCTCTTTATTACTCGCTATGGCTTCCATGATGGAGTTGTGGTAGAGCCACTGAGATAAATGGTAACCAGAGTTACTAGTTTTGTATTTATTTTGTTAAGCTTGATGTACGTTCCAAAGTTCATCAAGCTGTCCCAAAGTACCTCCCAAAGGTCTGGAGGAAATCTTGCTTATTGTGCCATTTTTACCTATCTTTTCACTTGTGCCGTTTTTACCTGTGCCATTTTTACCTAAATTCGTGTGCACACATACATACTAACACACATCACATGTATATCTACAAAATAAGATTTGAAATTTTGAAAAAAACTATGTGAAATGAATTAGTATATATATGTGTGCGCCCACCATACCATTTTTTCCACATTAAAATCCGATCCACAATCTATACCATCTGAAAGGTTTTTGTAGAAACTTTCATTAAAAAATATCAATTTCTCTGAAAGTTGTAAGGAATCAGTCGAATCGTGTGAATGAATTATCATAAATTCGAACCCCTCTCCGAATTTTTTTTTTTTTTTTTTTCTTTCACAACGAATTCTGATATAATCGAAACCTACACCACCTGAAAAGAATTTGTAGAAAATTTCAATAAAATGTATCCATTTTTCTGAAAGTTGTGTGGAATCAAATACAAGGGAGGGCACATTTGTGTAGTTATGCCCTGCTGCCTACCAATATAGCTGCAAGGTGATGCAAAGGGATACGAGACCCAGAGAAGAAAATCTTGTCAAGTACTTTGATCATGCCTGCATACACAACATCTCTAATCTTTTCCGTCGGAGTATGTGTGGCAATTCATCAAAACACATTGGTTCATTACAGCATTCTGCTGAATTATGAATTAATTCCAACGATGCAAAAAGTTAATTGTACTTTCAACGTTCATCGTATTAACACAAATATCACGTACGATGTAATTCCTTTCAGTAAGTGAACTTTCATTTTCAAAGAAAAACATTCTCCTAGTTTCATTTCATTGCTGAATTTAGTCGACCGAATATGACCGAACATTATTTTACTTTCATTTTATTACGCCGCTCTTTCTGCATCATAAAACGAAACATCGCCATGAATGTGTTAACAGAGTATCATGATACAATGAAGGGTAACAGGACAACAGATGGATCGCCAGTTCAAAATCTGTCGTCGACACTCTAAATCGTTTATTCGCTTCCAGAGGCCCCATGAAAATGCATGCATTTTACCTTGTTATCAGAGGATATTTTCCGTCTCATAAGTGAAAAAGGTTTTGCCGACGTAAACAAAAAAACAAAAAAAAATTAAAGTGTTTTCATGGGCGACAAAGACCATAATTTCACGGAGAATTGTCACGTGTTAATCGTTCTAACGCTTTTCCATTAACATTCGATATACCAGGATAACTTAATCTCTAGTTTAAAACCTGGTCACAAAAATGTAAAAAAAATAGCGTAATAGGTATAAAAAAAACAATGTGTCGTAAACGAATATGAAGAAAAAAATGCGCGGGGGTGAGGAACGGAGAGATTAACCTTACTTTCTTTCACCCAGTGGGACTTTCGCTTTCGCTTCGTCTATCAGACGACATTGATTTAACAGAAAAAAAAAGAAAAAGAAGAAGCACCTACATTACTACCAGATCTGAAAAATCTAAGACGTATAAATATTCTACTTACTTCACTTGATCTTTCATTAAAATCACAATATATTCCTCCTGTTAAAAAAGAAAATTCAATGAAAATCCTTCTTACGCATATAAAAATAATAAACACTGGAACGAAATTCACGTTTTGTGATCGTATTTCTGACATCATTACTTCTGTTTCAGTTAATTATAAAAATAATGAGGAATTTGTCGGAGGGATTTAGAAAAATAACATTTTCACAATTAAAATGGTTTTTTGGAACGTGACTAAAAGGGTCTTAGACAATAGAATGAAGGCGGGATGTATGACTACAGAAGTATATCCATCCCTGACTTTTTCCTGATAACTTTTTGAAAAATTGATATTTTTTAATGCAATTACTACATCAGAATTTGCTGTGATTTTTTTTTTTTTTTTTTTTTGAGGAGTGGAAGATGAGTTTCGGATAATTCATACGCCTCAATTTCTGTTTTTCCCCACTATAATCATAATCTACACCATCTGAAAGATGTTAGTAGAAAATTTCATTAAACAAACATTCGTGTTTTTTTTTGTTTTTTTGTTTTTCAGAAAGTTGTGAGAAAACAAAGTCGTTAGGACAGTTTAATTTAAATAAGAACACTTTTAATGACGGCTATGAGTCGGTTTCGGTTGTCTTAAGAGTAAATCATTTCACTTCTTCCACAACAGGCATTCAATGACTATTTTTTCCAATACTTCTTGCATCACTACCATCATAATCATTTATGATTGGAACTGAGATAACTTTCGATAAGAATTTGTTTTCAAAGTTTATCAGTCGATTTTCTAAAAATTTTTAAAAAGAGGCAAAATTTCAGGTGAGGCACCCCAAATTTCATGGGAATTTTATTGTATTCCCGCATTTCAAGTAACGAAAATTACGATTCTGAAAAAAAAGTTTCTTTTTCAAAATTCCGATTTTTACTTTTTTTTTTTTTTTTTTACATTTGTTACCGCTTTCCCCATTTAAATCACTTTTTTTCCGAAAATTTTCATTTTCAGATTCATATTTTAGATACCATGCGCTATTAGAAATAGCAACCAAATTTCTCTCAAGTCACATTCTACAATAGGCATGGGTAATCTCTTTCGAGAAGCGGGTCACATGAGACATGACTTATCAACAGGTGGGCCGCGAATTTGTTTTCCCACGAGAGTCCCGGACCCCAGTTATGAACTTATTTGCATACAACTAATCAAAACTCAACTATCAAACTAATTCATGAGCGCATAACAAGTGATGGGCGATAAGATAGCAACCGGAAGGCGTCGAGCTGGCAGAATTGTAAGCACGCTGGGTGAAATGTTTAGCGGCATTTCGTCTGTCTTTACGTTCTGAGTTCAAATTCCGCCCACACGAAATTGATGGCTTTGTCCCTAAATTTGAAGACCATTCTATGTTTAGCCCCCCCCCCCCCCCCCCGTGGGCAATAAAGAAATTGGTATTTCGTCTGCCGCTACGTTCTACGTTCAAATTCCGCCGAGGTCGACTTTGCCTTTCCTCCTTGCGGAGTCGATAAATTAAGTACCAGTTACGCACTGGTGTCGATGTAATCGATTTAATCCCTTTGTTTGTCCCCTCTAATGTTTAGCCCCTTGTGGGCAATAAAGAAATAAGAAACGTTTGCACACCGGGCGAAATGCTTAGCAGTATTTCGTCTGCCGTTACATTCTGAGTTCAAATTCCGCCGAGGTCGACTTTGCCTTTCATCCTTTCGTGGTCGATAAATTAAGTACCAGTTACGCACTGGTGTCGATGTAATCGATTTAATCCCTTTGTTTGTCCCCTCTAATGTTTAGCCCCTTGTGGGCAATAAAGAAATAAGAAACGTTTGCACACCGGGCAAAATGCTTAGCAGTATTTCGTCTGCCGTTACATTCTGAGTTCAAATTCCGCCGAGGTCGACTTTGCCTTTCATCCTTTCGTGGTCGATAAATTAAGTACCAGTTACGCACTGGAGTCGATGTAATCGACTTAATCCCTTTGTCTGTCCTTGTTTGTCCCCCTCTATGTTTAGCCCCTTATGGGAAATAAAGAAATAAGATAGCAACCTCTCACATTCCTTGGTTCTACCTTAATTTCAATTATTTCCAACGTTTCCTCTTCTATTCCTTTTCCAGTTGCGGCCGCCCACTGGCGTTTTCTCCATTTTTACCCCAATGAGAAGAGAAAAAGTAAAACAACAATTCCAACAGTAATAATTAACAAACAAATATTTAACGTTCTGACTTACGATAAAAACACTCCGTTATTAACAACTCAAACGACCTCTGCTCAGCTACATAATCTCTACACTACATAGTTAGAATAGGTTTACTGTTGTTGTTGTTGGCACTCCGTCGCTTACGACGTCGAGGGTTCCAGTTGATCCGATCAACGGAACAGCTTGCTCGTGAAATTAACGTGCAAGTGGCTGAGCACTCCACAGACACGTGTACCCTTAACGTAGTTCTCTGGGATATTCAGTGTGACAAGGCTGACCCTTTGAATTACAGGCACAACAGAAACAGGAAGTAAGAGTGAGAGAAAGTTGTGGTGAAAGAGTACAGCAGGGTTCACCTCCACCCCCTGCCGGAGATTCGTGGAGCCTTTAGGTGTTTTCGCTCAATAAACACTCACAATGCCCGGTCTGGGAATCGAAACCGCGATCCTATGACCGCGAGTCCGCTGCCCTAACCACTGGGCCATTGCGCCTCCACAGGTTTACTGTAAACTTCTGGTAAAGCTTGCGCAATTATTTCTTTCACACAGGTCCTTCCCGGAGGGAAGTCCCTACCACCGGAGTACACTTCGTGTGCATGTATGAAAGAAGCAGTTTTGTATTTAATTTCTACTTGGCAAACATTGTTTATTGGGGAACGTGTTTTCAACTTTGTATTCTAATTTTTCATTACTTTTTTTTTCTTACATACTGTCATTAACTGTGTTATTTTCCTACTTATTTAATATATTTTTGAGCCTGTTTCAATTGCTGACAACGTTTTGTATTGAAATGTTCTTATTACACCTTATGTTAGTCTTTGTACCTACACTAGAAAGAATTATTACAACTTGTTTCATTGTCTTTTTTAATATTCTTCATTTATTCATCATTGTTTTTTAAATATTAAGTACATGTTCTGTTAACTACTTCACAATATTACATTTTATAGCTGTCTGCTTTATTTTTTACATTCTCAAACTGTTTGCATATTTCGCTTGCGTTCAAATAAGAATTAATATTTCATCGCTTTAACATATTTCTTTTCGACACAAGAAATATTAAGATTACATTGCTTTTATATATCTATATGTTGGTTTGCTTATTTTATGGCATGCTATATATAAAAAAAAACAACAGTATTTATAAAAAAAACCACGGTGGAGGTAAAGAATACGCATACCACCCGTCTTCGGGCGTAACAAAAACCCTAACCACCCTGTGTGCGTATTCTTTACCTTCGCCAAAAAAATACAATACATATATATATATATATGTATACATACATACATACATATATATATCATCAGTAGTTCATATATCTGAAAAAGCACACTCTAAAGCATAAGAACAGTAATATATTTTTTTAGGAAGTTATAAGTTATAGCTGATCATAGAGTGGCTATTGGTTCCGCACTTATAAAGTGCTTAGCAATATAAGCAACTCATCAGGCTCAAATGGCTGAAGGGCATAACCGCTTTGTAACTGCAAGAAATATAGAACGGTCAGTTGGTTTTGTAAACAGAAAATAATTGTCCGTGCTGCAGGCGTGATGGGGCTATCCCCCTACATCAGTTCCGGCCATGGTGATATTCAAAGGAACTGCTGTGAGCCTATTCTACAAATGAGGAATTCCAAATCTGTAGTAGGAAATGTTTTAGATGAGGGCATTGACTGAATACTTCTTTCTCAGGAACCTTTTAAAACTCCAGTGGAAAGAAAAATCAAACACCAGCTGACAGACAAGACTTAACTGACAGTATTCAAAATGAAACTTATTCTTATATGATATTTTGGAGAACATTTTGATAAAGATTGTAGTGTTCATGTAAAGTATAGTTTCAAAAGCATAGACTTCCTCATCGCCATATGTTGTTCATTTTAAAAAAAGAATACATTAGATCCAGATAATTATGGGAAGTTTATGCAGAACTTTCAAATCCACAAACGGAACCAATTCTATTTCAACATGCCACCAAAAGCACGTTACATGGTCCATGTGGGAGAGATAAACCCAATACAAAATGTATGGTTGATGGGAGATGTAAAAAGCATTTCCCTAAAGACTTTTAGGAAAATACATTACACAGCTATCCACTTAGCTCATGTTGAAATAATGGTTCTACATTTACAGTGAAGTGTCAAATTAGATAATCATTCAGTAGTACCATTTTCTTCCTTTTTTAGTCAAATATGGAGATCATTGTAATGTAGAGATATGTGCAGCTGTAAAATTGATTAAATATATTCATAAAGGTTGTGATTAGTGACCAAAAGGGCTGCACGCTGGCAGAATTGTTAGTACACCAGACAAAATGCTTTTCAGCATTTCACCCATCCTTATGTTCTCAGTTCAAATTCCATCGAGGTCAACTTTGCCTTTCATCCTTCTGGAGTTGATAAAAATGTCAATTGAATACTGGGATTGATGTAATTGACTTATCCCCAAAATTGCTAGCCTTATGCCAAAATTTGTCTCAAGATTGGTGGGGCAAATCAATGCACAATAAACAGAAACAAAGATGAAATTATATTAATGGCCACTATTTATCCTCACCAGAGGCAGTTTAGAGAATTTGGGGGTTTTAAATTACATTCTTCATATCTTCCAATCCAACACTGTATAGTTCATTTACCCCAACAGCAATATGTTTACTTTAATGATGATGATGATATTCAACATGTTATCCTCACTCATGACAAGTCTACCCTCACTGAATGAATGTGAGCTAACCAGGAATCACCAGCTAAGTCATTTGCACTTGAATTTCACACATGGAATAATACTTAGAAAATGTGACATCTCAGAAAAAAATAATACGCATGCAAATGGGTGTATCTACTTTGTTTCATCAAAGGAACAGGAGCAATTCTGAGAGTATTATTGCTTCATTGACCAAGTTCGGATGGTGCTTTTTACATACCACCGGTATTGTACTGGCAATGACCCACACATGAATAGTGCTTATTGCGTGCCACCAGCATGGGAGCCAGTCAGGCAGCACTGGCATCGGCCACAACTACAATTTCCATTTTTGATTTCAATTTGATTAAGATTCTGTTTTTGATTTTACTTGACTCAATAGGTCTCCTCAAGCATAGCATGTCACCCGACAATTCGAGTACTTTTTAAATGGGCTGGTTATGTGACACTGGTATAGGCTTCGGCTGTGATCTCACTTTACTTGCTGGGTCTTCTCAATTACAGCACATCTCCAGAGGTCTCAGTCTATTGTCATTGCCTCTGTGAAGCCCAACGTTTGAAGGTTGGGCTTCACCACCTCATCCCATGTCTTCCGGGGTCTCCCTCTTCTACGGATTCCTTCCACTGTTAGGGAGTGACACTTCTTCACACATATGCAGCATGTGACCATACCAGCACAGTCATCTCTCTTGCACACCACATCTGATGCTTCTTATGTCCAACATTTCTCTCAGGGTGCTTATACTCTGTCGTGTATGCACACTGACATTACACATCCAATGGACCATACTAGCTTTATTTCTTTCAAACCTACATATGTCTTCAACAGTCATGGCCCATGTTTCACTGCTGTGTAGCATGGCTGTTTGTACACATGCATCATACAATCTACCTTTCACTCTGAGTGAGAGACCTTTTGTTACCAGCAGAGGTAGGAGCTTTCTGAACTTTGCCCAGGCTATACTTATTCTAGTGGCAACGCTTTCAAAGCATCCACCCCAACTACAACTAGGTAGTGGAAGCTATCAACTACTTCTAGTTTCTCCCCTTGGCATGTGATAATATCTGTTTTCTGAGCATCTGTGGTGTTTATTGACCCTGTGCATCTGCTGCACACAAAAGTTATCATCCCGGTTAACCTTCCTTTGATATTGTTGCACTTCTTATGCGTCCATAGCTTACACTGGGTACATCTTATGGAGTTTCTACCTACACCTTTTCTACAGATCGAGCAGGGCCATCTACCTGAAGAGGTTTGTGATTTGTTCGCCTTCTTACTTACCAGGACTTTGGTTTTTGCAACATTGACTCTAAGACCCTTCGATTCTAAACCTTGCTTCCACACCGGAAATTTCTTCTTTAGTTCTGGTAGTGATTCAACAATGAGAGCAAGGTCATCAGCATAGAGGAGCTCTCGGGGGCAGCCTGTCTTGAATTTCTCTGTTATTGCCTGGAGGACTATGATAAGAGGGCACTGAGGACTGATCTTTGGTGAACACCTACTTCTACCCAGAATTCTTCACTATACGCGTTGCCAACCCATACTTTACTGACAGCATTCTTGTACAGCTCTTATTAACCACTCATCTATCCCTAGTTTCCACATCGCCCACCAGATAAGGGACCGGGGGACCCTGTCAAAGGCTTTCTCCAAGTCAACAAAAGCCAAGTATAGGGGTTTATCTTTAGCTAGGTATTTCTCCTGCAGTTGCCTTACCAGAAATATAGCATCAGTGGTGCTTCTACCTGGCTCAAAACTGAACTGCATCTCATCTAAGCAGACTCTCTCCTTAATTAGTTGGGCTATGACCCCCTCTACATGACCTTCATCACCTGATCCAGCAGTTTGATACCCCTGTAGTTATTTCTATCTAAAGCATCACCTTTACCTTTGTAGCAGTTGACTATGGTGCTGCTACGCCAGTCATTGGGTATGACTCCTTTGTGAACTACCTGATTTACAATACAGGTGACTAGACCATAACCCACACCACCAGATATTATAAGCATCTCAGCAGTGATTCCTGATGGGCCTGGGGCTTTTCTTGACTTAATATCCTTAATTGCTTTGTTTACCAGGGTGCTATCAATTTGGGTAGCTGGTCCCTCAACATTTGGCAGGCTCTCCTCCTCCCATTCATTCTCCACATTCGGCAGCCTTTCATAATGGCATCTCCAAGCCTCTTTCTTTGCAGAATCATTAAATGCAAGTGCGCCATCATCCATGTGGACACATTTCTCTCCTGTAACATCACAATTTCCTCTCACACACTGTCTTGCAATCCGAAATACTTCAGTTCTTTGGTCCTCACGTTGCTAAACATTGGCAAACTTCTTTTCTGCTTCTCCCTTGGCTATATACACCTGTCTTCCAGCCTCCCTTCTTGCTGTCTGGTACAGTTCCCCAGGCTGTTATAATTTGGGATGAATTTCTGCCATGTCTCACCGTTTCCTCCCAGAGGCATTGGATAGAACATTAGGGGAACTTATGAAAATGGTTGACCCCAGGTTTGAACATGTTTTATATGGAGGAAAAATAATTACTTCCAGCAAATATTATCTGTTGTTAAACTTGGAAGCAGACTACAGATAGTGTACAGCAATTTTAATAATTTATCTTTATGGAAACATGTAAAAACAAATTCAACTTACAGAAAATATGCAATTAAAATCACACACACAGAATTCAGAAGATCTAAACAACCAAATTCAGTTCAACAACTTTATACTTCATGTAAGAAATGGTTCTGTAGAAGAAGCAAACGGTGAAACTATTATACCCCAGGAATGTAACATTGTTTAATAACCTGATTTCCTTGATTTCCAATAAAAATGTCATGCAGGAATGCATTACAGAACCAGAAAGATTTTCAAAAATTATTTTAGCACCAAAGAATATTGATGTTAATCTTATTAATGAGGAAATACTAAAACTGTTTCCAGGAGACGAAAAGGTTCAATGTTTGCATCAGAATGAGCCTTCAGAATTCTCTACAGTGTACTTAAAAATGTACATATTAAAATTAAAGACTAACACAGTAATTAGTCTCTTACAATTGATTGAGCAAGTAGCATGTATAATGGTAGATGTTTGATTATTCAAAACATTCAAGAAAAAGTAATTGAGGCAAAAATAACGAAGTCCACATCACAGAAAAATTATTTATATTAAAGGTTACCCTTTCTTCAGTAGATGAAGAGTTACTATTTGCATTAGTTAAATAACATAGCAACGGCATGGACAATTTAATGACAAGGACAAACATGTGAAAAAATTACTTTGTTTACTAAAGCCCATATTCACACATGATATGTTGCCTTCTCTAGAGTATCCACAAGGTTTCCAGGATTGAACATATATATATATATATATAGTTCGAATTTACAGAAAACAAAAGATGAAGGCAGGTGTATTAGTTTAACACTTGGGAAGAATGGAATATATATATATATTTATATATATATATATATATATATATATATATATATATATATACACACACACACACCAAATGGCAAACATTCCACAAAGAATGTTGCTTACAGGGAAGTTTTCATTTAGAAAGACTTCTGATAACGAAACAGACAATACACATTTCAGCCATACACATCAGCAAACAATATTTATTTACACATGAATACAACATATGGAAACAACAAAACAATCATTTAAAAAGTGTGGAGTGATTCTTAAGTCTGAAAGCAGTTTAACATATTGTAAGCTGTTATAACACCAGTTAAATTATAAAATATTAAACATGTTGGGTATATAACCTCTCTTTATCTTCCATTCTCTCTTTGTTTTCATTCCCATTTGGGGCAGCCATGTCTCTCCATCTTCCTTCACCTTTTAAACTTTCTTTCCTAACTGAGTTACCATTTATGTTTTCCACAGCAAGACACATCCCTATTCCTCTTTTTTACTTTAATCTCTCCTCACTCAAAGGGTCTTGCTCTTGAAAGTTACTTGACCCCACTGGTGCTGGTACTACATAAAAATGGTTGGTGTTACAAGGGGCATCTAGCTGAAGAAATTTATGCCACTGTGCTGGTGCCACATTAAAAGCATGCAGCACATTCTGTAAAGTGGCTAGCATTAGGAACAGCATCCAGCTATAAGAAACTTTGTCAAAGCAGATACTGGAGCTTGGCATAGTTTTCTATTTTGCCAGCCCCTGCCAAACTGTCCAACCTATGCCAGTATGGAAAACAGGCATTAAATGATGATGATTATGACTTCAATTGAGAATGAGCAAATTTCATTACCACCCCTATCAAAAAGCCAAAAGATTCAGTAGAAACATAATAATCAGTAACAATACAGCAAGAGATTCAAAAATAAATATTCATCCAGGTGTATATATTTCTTTTACTTTAAGTCCATTTACTTTTTTCATAATGTCAGTTTTAACAGTTTCTTTCAAAATTAGTATTATTTTATTTACATTCATTAATACTTTCAGATAGTGAATAAATATGTATCCATTAATACAGAACAAATAATACAGATTCATCAGAACCATTATGAAGATACCAGACTTTCAGAGCATAATTTGTAGGATTTTCCAATGAAACAGACATACCTGACAGACTCAATAAAATGTCAGGAATAACATGGGTATTATACAATAATCTAAGAAAACCCATGCATAACATGTAATAGTTGCAGTAACAATATTACATGAAAAATATATTCGGTAATAATTCCAATATACTTTAATAATGCACATAGTATTCTATTCAGATTTCCTTTAAACCACACTAAAGAGTGAAACAAATGTCTTCAGGTACTCTACACACACCACTCTTCATTGAACATTGTTCCCACCTGCATGCCATGAGTATATTTGTGCATATTCATTATAGGAACATATGATACAATGATATAAAATCAATATAAACTTCGTTATCCTAGAGATAGCATGTTCACACTCGCTTTGAAGATAGTAGGCTCGAAACGTAAAAGACTTTCTCACTTCCCGAGCGTTAAACTAATACATTTGTTTGTTGTTTACACACCCGTCTTCATCTTTTGTTATTTTGTAAATTCTCACTATATATATACATACACGAGCTTCTTTCAGTAGGCATCTGTATAGAGCGCCATACAATGGAGACAAGCACAATTTGAACATGCAAAAACACTTTTTCCTTCATTTTTATGTTAAAATTAATTTTTTCCATGGAAAATTATATATCATTTGAAAGTTTTGGATATGAACTTTGCATATAATTTTAATTAAAATCCAATTGTTACATATCATGTCAAGGTCCCTCAAACACCCTGGTATTTCCATGCATTTACAAAGTTTGTCCTGTTTTCATTTTTGACTGCTGAACAGTAGCCTTCATTCTAGTTCAATGCACTGGAGTGCTATAACTCCTGTTGTGTTGATAATCATAGTCATGAAAAAGTTTTATTGAAATGGTGTCATGTCCCAAAATCTCGGGGTTTATTTAGTTCTATGTCTACTACAAATGTGCCAAAACTCAAGTTCCAGGCAACTACTATACTATGATCACTATTTATTTGAGTAATTTCAAGATGATGATCATCTCAGTTTCAAAGATATGACATCACAAATATGGCTAATCCATTTAGGCTAATAAGGCAAGATTTGACCATTTCACTGACCATTCAAATTTTTTACTCCTTAATATTTTTGAATATTTCCCGATCAATCCCTTTTGGTATATAGAAGCTGCAGTTTCACATAATTTATAAGCAACTGTGAATAACTGATGTTCAAAATTTCTCTTGATGTTTCTTGGCTAAATATTCTCTCTACAGTAGCATATACATATGGTAAAATTAGAAGTATTAAAGTCTAGACAAATGTTCAAATGGATTTTACCCATTCAAATACCCCCTACTTGTTAATACTTCAATCCAGAATGAAATTGACTGACATCTGTGTCGAAAACTGGAAATTAAAAATCAAGGAAGTAAAATAGCGTATTGAAATATCGATGGACTTTCGGGTACTCCACCGAAATATCTATATAGATAATAGATAATGAGAATGTTGTATATCCTATCTTACAATGACTAAAATTGATTGTGATAGTTATATTTTATAGCTTTTATTATTTACCCCAATAGTTTACGTATTAAAATTCGTTTTTTTTTTCTTTTGTTCTTTTCATTAATTATTCTAAACCGTTAGTCATATGGACCAAAAGTGTAGGTAGCACTCTGCAGGAGCAAGCTTTGCATGCGGAGTACAGTGTTTAAGCTTGTATGTAATAAATTAAAAGTAATTGAAAAAAACGTTTATAAAAAATGAATGACTGCTAAATTTAAAAGTATTCGTTCAACGAATATTTCAAATTTATGACGATATTCAAGTGTTTCAAATCTTCTCATTTTGACTAAAATTCCTGTAGAAATGTGGAAGTTTGTACCGTAGTGTGTCTCAAAATAACAAATACTGAGTATTCAGGTGAATTTGCATGCAGCCTAAATTTAGGGGAAAAAATTCTGAATTGAATTAACAAAAAAAAAATGCTAACTTTAGCACTAAATTGTGATAAAAAGCACTGAACTTGCACGGGGCACGTAACTCCATGAATTTTTTCTTTGAAAATAGTTGTTTGTTTGTTTGTTTGGCACTCCGTCGCTTACGACGTCGAGGGTTCCAGTTGATCCGATCAACGGAACAGCCTGCTCGTGAAATTAATGTGCAAGTGGCTGAGCACTCCACAGACACGTGTACCCTTAACGTAGTTCTCGGGGATATTCAGTGTGACAAGGCTGACCCTTTGAATTACAGGCACAACAGAAACAGGAAGTAAGAGTGAGAGAAAGTTGTGGTGGAAGAGTACAGCAGGGTTCGCCACCATCCCCTGCCAGAGCCTCGTGGAGCTTTAGGTGTTTTCGCTCAATAAACACTCACAACACCTGGTCTGGGAATCGAAACCGCGAGTCCGCTGCCCTAACCACTGGGCCATTGCACCTCCACTTTGAAAATATTAAACAGGTACTAAATTTAAATGCAAAAAACACTAAATTGGCAAGCCTGATTCTACAGCCTTCAAATGGCTATGATAGTACTGGAGCACCTTCGATTAGGGTTAACTGGGGTTAGGCAACAACAACGGATGTAAATAATTTGCCAATGTAACAAAGAACATGTAACCTCATCATCCTTCGACGTAACAACACATTCGCAATTTTGCCTATCCGGACCATGAAAACATTTATATCATGTGATAAAAGAAAAATGTTTTAATTCTTGAAAAAATAAATGTATAAACTGTTGAAACCATCTTTGGATAATAGACTTTATTATCACTAGTATGGTAGAAGTTTTTAAAGATATCACTAAAGACACTATGAATGCCCGTGATAACTATTGGACAAGCAGTACACGTTCTCATTACGTTTGCTATCGCTTTCAAACATGGATACGCTTGCAAACCTGATGTAAGTCTCCTGGGTGATAGCAAAACTACAGGAAAATATCAGCAGCTTGCATCACAAGATAGGACATTTAAACACCATCATAAGGTGTCTAAAGTAGACTAAATCTCGTGAAATGACGTTAAACTGTATTAAGAAATATTTAACAGAAGACATGGAAAGCTATGTTGGTATTCAGAAGAAGGGTCTCACTAAGTATGCAGATGCTCTACTTAGGTCCATTCCCTTGGGGTATGTAGTTATCACTAGCGTAGGTAGTTATCATTAGCGTAGCTAGAGTGTGCACCACCCGGAGTGACCCGTTTGCTGCCCCCAGACCCCACAAAAAACATTGCCTACAGCAGACCCACAAGTACTCCCCCGCCAACTACGCTAGTGGTGGTTATGTAAGATTGAATGAATATTATATAACTTTATGGTGCTACATAGATGTTCGGTGCCTCTTGAAACATATGTAGTACATAAATCCCTATTCCTCTCCCTTCACCCACATGCTTATATAATTAGCAACTTTTGTTGCTATGTACTGGAGTTGTATAGTGGCGGACATCAGAATTTCTATCTAATTCGATATGGAACGAAGTGTATTGAATACATTGATTGATAAACTTTATTGAACGATTATCATCTTTTTCGTGTTATCTATACAAGCGATGTCTATGTTTGAGGCTAACCAACTGTTAGTATCATACTATTTTGGATCTTACTGTATTTATTCATGAAAGCAACTTTTTTTTTTAATTTATGGTTGCTATGATAGATCTAGGTCACCTTTATATACAGCTGCAATGAATGTATAATTGTAAATAAACTAATTATATGTTGTATATAAATATATGTATAGGTGGAGTTGTTGCATGTAGATATCTGTTTGTGTGTATGTGGTGTGCAGATGTCATCATCGTTTAACGTCCGCTTTCCATGCTGGTATGGGTTAGATAGTTTGACTGAGGACTGGCAAGCCAGGAGGCTGCACTAAGCAATCTGATGTGGCAAGATTTCTGCAGTTCGTGCCCTTTCTAACGCCAACCACTTCAAGAGTGTAGGGGTGCTTTTTACGTGCCACCGGCATGGGTTGTGTGCATATATCATATGTAGACATTTGTGTGTATATGTAGGCATATGTTGTATGCAGACATCTATGTGAGTATGTTGTCTGTATACAACTTTATGTACATATTACAGCAAAGTCATATGCATGTGTATGTACACGACATGATCAGAAGAGAAGTGTATTGCACACACACATACACACACATGAGTATGTCTGTTGCTTTTTCACTTCCTTGAAGTTTTTTCTGTACAAAACAGCTGGTTTCTATTAAAAAAAAAGTTTCTTGACAGGTATTTAAATAACAACACACAAAAGTACATCTTTAATTTCAGAAATGACTTGCATATGTTTACTGTCCAACTTCAAGCTGAATTTATGCAATATGTATTGAACGGTCTCTTTCTTTGTGTAAAAATCCCAACATTTTCAAGGATATCACTTAAATACTTATTAACATAACTAAGTGCACCAATGTTTTATCACCATCATTTGATGTCCAATCTCCATGACAACATGTGCTGAACATGCTGGCATGAATGAATTCGAATGTAAATTTATAATCTGGGGAAACAAAATGTACAAACGTTTCATTTGTTCTCAGCATTGTATATATTTCCTATGCAAACATTTTGCTCATTAATAAACTACTAGTTACATTGGTGTTCTTTACTGTTGTAGACCCCTAGCATATGACCAATTTGTGAAAGAAATTTTATTGAATTTAATATCAAAATAAATAGAATGACAAATAGATTGTCTCCTTGAAACATTTTTTCTAAAAGATTTATAGCATTAGAAACATTTGTGCTTGTAGTTACAAAACTGAAAATTGTTGACCAAGTGGCTGTGTGGTAAGAAGCTTGCTTCCCAATCACATGGTTCCAGGTTCAGTCCCATTACATGACACCTTGTACTATGGCCTTGGGTCAGTCAAACCTTCTGAGTGGATTTGGTAGACAGAAACTGAAAGAAGCCCATCGTATATATATATATATATATATATATATATATATATTAATTAATCTCAGGGTAGCAAAAAAATTTTAGAAATTCTATTTGTTACCAGTAGTCTAGCGAGAAGAGTTACTTAGTCAATAGACTATATATTATTCATTTAAATACAGTGTACATTTAAACACATCAGAAATGCCCATAATAGGACATCTAACCCACTAGAAGGAGCAGTTAAAACTCCACACCACAATTAGGGATAATTTTGAAAGGGAATGAAAAATAAAAATATTTACCATCTATTTTCCGAACCATGGTTTCAAGCTATTTTTAGTAAAATAAAATATTTTGCAAGGCCAGCTATCATCAGCGGAAAAGCCAAGATTAACATATAAACACGAGGCACTAGATAGAAACATGACTCGTGCTTATATGTTATAATTTTTAGAAATTTACCGCGCATGTGCAGTTTTCCTTATCGGCAGCAAATACAAAAAAATGCCAATTTTCTTCCAAAAATTAGCCAAAAAACATTTTATCATTATTAATAAATCTCAGGGTAGCAAAAAATTTTTAGAAATTCTATTCCCCGTCTCCCCTTTGACAACTAGTGCTGATTTGTTTATGTCCCCATAACTTAGCAGTTTGGCAGAAGAGACCAATATAAGTACGAGGCTAAAAAAAAAAAAGTTCTAGGGTCAATTTGTTCAATTAAAAAACTCTTCGATATGGTGTTCCAGCATGGCCACTGTCAAATGACTGAAACAAATAAAAGATAAACGACAAGTTTTTGTATGCTTTTCTATAGTGTAAGTACTACTGCCAAAAGTAGCCATTCCAACAATCAGGAGTAAGACTTTTGTTAATCAATCCATATCGTTATAAAGTTTCTGCACCATTTGCTTTTACATCAAGCTACACAGCTTTATTAATTAGAAATTATCCACACTCCCTTTTCACCATCTGCCTGATTACCAATTACTACATTGTTGAAATTGCAGTCATCTTGGAGGCACTGGGTGAAAGCTTGCATAAATTTTCAGTGTTTAATAAATTTCATACACAGTGTTTATATATAGTTTTATAATGGAATATTTACATTTTACTTTTAAAATTTAACAAGGAAGTCTATCATGTCAGTAGTTATTTTATTTTCCACCCATTCACAAAAATATATATATATATATGTATATTTTCTTTTATTCTTTTACATGTTTCAGTCATTTGACTGCGGCCATGCTGAAACACTGCCTTAAAGGGTTTTAGTCAAAGAAATCAACCTCAGGACTTATTCTTTGTAAGCCTAGTACCTATTCTATCTTTTGCTGAACTGTTAAGTTACGGGGTCATAAACACACCATTAGTTGTCAAGCAATGGTTGGGGGACAAACAGACACAAGGACACACATGATTATATATACATCATCGTTTAACATCTGCCATCCATGTTGGCATGGGTTGGGCGGTTTGACAGGTGGTGGCCAAGCAGGAGCCTGCACCAGACTTCTGTAGGCTATAGCAGAAGAGATTTGCCCAAGGTGCCACACAGTGGGAATGAACCCAGAACCATGTGGTTGGGAAGCAAGCTTCTTACCACACAACCATGCCTGCACCTATATATATATCATGTGACAATATTTTTTTACTCTGAAAATTAAGGCTGACATAGTTGATGGAACATGTCCAGTAACAGTCCCAAACAACAAAGACTAAATTTAATCTATTCAGTGGTAGAATGGACAGAAATTGTTTCTATGTAACTCAGTGGCTGAATGGTTATGATTTGTATCTATGTACATAGGCATACAATTTTGTTCTCTGCTGAATTTGTGTTTGTGTCATACAGGAAAAAGTCATAATTGTGCCCAAAGTTTAGATTGTTAGCTGTATAAATTCATCATGTCAAGTGGCAGAATGAATAGTTGTTGGTGAATATTTAAGAAAGTTTATCCAGTCTTGGTTTGTATTTTTGTATGAATATATTTTGTTTGTTTATCCGTGCTTGGTCTGTGGTACTGACTGAACAACGGTAAAGTGGGAAGACTTATTTTTCGCACATACGTCTATGTGTCCATCAAGTAGGATCTGTCTCATATATGTTGATAATGAATAGTTAGTCTATTTCTGAGAGTGAGATTTGTTTGACCTATATAATCTACATTACATCCTTTACATTCAATAGCAGATATTAAATTTTTTGACAAACAAGTAAAATTATTTTTTTATTGTAAAAATCTGTCCTGATTTTAATTAATATATTTTGTCTTCAGTGAGGTTGATGCAAATTCTGCAATTAGGGCAGCCACACTTTTTGACTATTGATGTGGGATTTGTGGAGGGCGATTTAGTGCTGGTGAGTAGTTTCTTGAGGGATTTTGATTGTCTTTTGCTTTTGATCATTTTGTGTATTTCAAGCACTTGTTTCCTTCTTGGGTCAATAGTGTAATGTTCTGGTGGACGATGTTGTAAACCATTGTGTTTTTTGGGTGGCATGTTGTACTAAAGGATAGAGTACTGGGTGTATCTGAAGTGTATTTTGCTTTTTGTATTTCTTGAATATCTATTGCTTTTCCACTGGGGCAAGCGAAAGCGAAATTGTGATGGCACCTGTGCCCAGCATCGCCTTTCTGACACTTGTGCCCGCGGCATGTGTAAGGACTTTCGAGCGAGGTCGTTGCCAGTGCCCTTGGACTGGCTCTTGTGCGGGTGGCACATAAAATACACCATTTTGAGCGTGGCCGTTGCCAGTACCGCCTGACTGACCTTCGTGCAGGTGACACGTAAAAGCACCCACTACACTCTCTGAGTGGTTGGCATTAGGAAGGGCATCCAGCTGTAGAAACTCTGCCAAATCAGATTGGAGCCTGGTGCTGCCATCCGGTTTCACCAGTCCTCAGTCAAATCATCCAACCCATGCTAGCATGGAAAGCGGACGTTAAACGATGATGATGATGATATATTTCATCATCATCGTTTAACGTCCGCTTTCCATGCTAGCATGGGTTGGACGATTTGACTGAGGACTGGTGAACCAGATGGCTGCACCAGGCTCCAATCTGATCTGGAAGAGTTTCTACAGCTGGATGCCCTTCCTAATGCCAACCATTCCGAGAGTGTAGTGGCTGCTTTTACGTGCCACTGGCATGAGGGCCAGTCAGGCAATATATATATATATATATATATATATATATATATATATATATATATATATATAGCTGATGTTATGAGAATTCTATAAACTTTCTAGAGAACATGAATTCTTTTCTGAAATAATAGTTCTCAAGCCACATTACATACAGCTGTATAGAAAAGCATGTAAATATTGAGCTGAAATACACACGCACACACACTAGCAGCAGTGTCCAGACTTGCTCAGATTTGTATAAAGTAGCAGAAAAAGTCTAACAGCCTATGCTCTTGTGTTTGTAAAGATGTGGTCTGTTACAAAATTGCAACTACCAAGATGCAAAAGTCTGGAATTCATTTTAATATATGTACATCCACTTTTGGAAAGCTTGTGTTGTAGATTTGAGTCATGCTAAATAAACTGAAATGTTGATCAGACAGATGTGAAAAGTTGCTGTACTTGAACAAACTCCAACTGGTGTTTTACCTGAAGCTGTATATATACATGTAACTTATCAAAACTCTTTTCAAAGTCAATGATAAAACTAAAAGGCCTCTATTATATCAGAATTTAGGGTTTCACATAGTAATGACATGCTTGGATATATAACATCTCTTTGGAATTTTGCAAAATAAATAAATAAAAGAGAAAAAAAAATAAACAATATAAAAATAATAAGATTACCCTAACTGTGCCAACAGAATTCCTTACTTCAGGAACTACATTAAGATCATTCACAATGAAATTTACTTTATATGCAACACAATGAACAAATGCAGCTTTTGTATATTTGCTCTTTATTTTAGCTTGCATTTCATCTTCCTTTTCTGCTATTGAAGAACAACCATTAACTCTTTGGCAAAATAGTTTTTCTAGATTTAACCCAAATTTTGTAAATTGATGAATGATTTCATTGGCAAAGGAGATAGCAGCAAATTCACTTAGTGTTGCAAAGCCAAGGAATTTCTCTTGGATTATATTATCAGATTTACGCCAGGTGACAATTGCTCCTTCCCAGATTTATCAGCACCATTATCAGCAATTATTGAAAATCCAGATGAAATGCTAACCACGAAAAATAATATTTCTCCGTTAAACTTTCTTCACACAATTTGATATTCCTTTTCCACAAAGACAGAAAATATTGAGCAACCCAAGAATTTTCCAAATGATTTTGCAGTGTCTTATCTCCTGCTTTAATGTAGAGTGTATAGAGATTTTGTACATTTCTTTTCTCCCCCATGAAAAGTGATATCATGAGAACTACATAATAGACAGGAAAAGAGGAATCAGCTGGACTGTAATATACAGAAAAGACATTTAATTTTCCTTTATATGCAGTGCTTGTAAGAAAACTATAGGCACTTCCCATAATATACAGGGTGTGATCAGTAAATTGTCGCCATTTTATATTTTTAATTTCATGCATGTGCATTGTTTGTTTTTGATTTGTTGACTACACAGTATAGTAGGGTCAGTTGGGCACTCTCTGTGAGAAAAACAGCACCAAGCCACAATTCACTCTGCCAGAAATTTGGAAACGACATGCTGTACTGCTTCACATTCACACCGGAAGCTCCAGTACCAACATTTCAAAGTTTGGGTGTCAGTCTAAGGACATGTACAGAGAGTGATAAAAATCAAACATTCAGTACACATCATGGTGTTTAGAGTGATCACTAGTGATCACGATGTTATGCCTCCATTCATCTTCTCACACGGCCTCAGAATCAATGTGGAGGCCTCCATCAAGTGCTGCCATGGGTCAAGAGGGTGGCTGCTGGAAGACCATATGTCTGGCAACAGGAACTCATACCACACAAGCGGGAGAACGCAGTCATGGCTGTCAGACAATTTCTGTGACCACATCATCCCTAACATCTGGCCACCTACCTCCCCACACTGCAATCCCCTTGATTATCATGTGGGACGCAGCTGAGCAAGAGACCAACAAAACTCCTTGTAACACCAAAGATGAACTGAAGGCAAGGATTATGGCAGCATTCACCAACCTAAGGAAACCGTCCAGAAGAGTTGCAGGAGATTCCGAAGTTGTCTGGAAGCTATGGTTGAAGCCAATGGTGATTTTATTATATAAATTTACTGTTTAGTATTTCAAGATATTTTTATGTAAGTTTGGTAAGTATATCTGTTAAAATGAGATGTCAATGTTATTTTCATTTTTGCATAATTTAGACAACAGTTTTTACACCGAAACAAAGCACTAATAATGTACTTGTAATTTATTAATCAAACTGTCAAGAATGCGCTATTCTTGTATATATGAACTGGTTAATCCAATTTACTTAAGGATTTAGTAACAGGGTTTTGTGCCACTGATGAAATCTCTCATGAAACTGAAATTAATGTAACTGCTCCCACATTTTCTGTCCCCGAAGCTATATAGTAGATATAGAGACAAGATGTTTACATTTGTCTAAGCAGAGTGTTGGCTAATTCTGTAGTATAGTATAGTATGTATGTACATATGTATGTAAGTATGTATGTATGCATCCAGGAACAAATAAAGACTAGAAAATTTTGTTTTTTTAATTCCATGTTACACGTTTCACTGCAGTATAGGAAATACATTACAAATATTATTATCATTATTATTAATGTGGATGTTGCCAGCCTCCTCAGGCCCCTCTACCGGTGACACATGAAAAGCACCCACTACACTAACGGAGTGGTTGGCGTTAGGAAGGGCATCCAGCTGTAGAAACACTGCCCAATCAGACTGGAGCCTGGTGTAGCCTCCTTGCTTCCCAGTCGAACCGTCCAACCCATGCTAGCATGGAAAACGGACGTTAAACGACGATGATGATGATGAATAAGGCGGTGAGCTGGCAGAATCGTTAGCACACCGGGCTTAGCGGTATTTCGTCTATCTTCACGTTCTGAGTTCAAATGCCACTGGGGTCGACTTTGCCTTTTATCCTCTCAAGGTCGATAAAGTTAGTACCAGTTACACACTGGTGTCGATATAATCGACTTAATTCCTTCCCCCAAAATTGAGGCCTTGTGCTTCCAGAAAAAGGGATTATTATTATTATTATTAAGGTGGCGAGCTGGCAGAATCATTAGGATGCCAGGTGAAATATTTAGCGGTATTTCGTCTACCGCTACGTTGTGTTCAAATTCCGACGAGGTTAACTCTGTCTTTCATCCTTTCAGGGTCGATAAATTAAGTACCAGTCAAGTATTGGAGTCGATGTGATCGATTGTCCCTCTCACAAAAATCCAGGTCTTGTGTCTATAGTAGAAAGAATTATTATTATTATTATTGTTATTGTTATTATTATTATTATTATTATTATTATTATTGCAGTGGGCTGGCAAAACCGTTAGCATGCTGGGCGAAATGATTAGTGGTATTTCGTCTGCCGCTGCATTCTGTGTTCAAATTCCGCCGAGGTTGACTTTGTCTTTCATCCTTTCAGGGTTGATAAAATAAGTACTGGTTGAACGCTGGAGTCAATGTAATCGACTCATCCCCTCCCCCAAAATGGCTGCCCTTGTGACAAAATTTTAAACCATTATTATTATCATTAAGGTGGTGAGCTGGCAGAATCGATAGCACGTTGGACAAAATGCTTAGCGATATTTCACCCATCACTACGTTCTAAGTTCAAATTCCACCAAGGTCGACTTTATCTTTCATCCTTTCGGATTTGATAAAATAAGTACCAGTGGAACACTGAGGTTGATATACTTAACTGGTCCCCTCCCACCAAATTTGAGGCCTTGTGCCTCCAGTAGAAAGGATTATTATTATTATTACAGTGAACTGACAGAATCGTTAGCACACTGGACAAAATGCCTCATGGCATTTCGTCTGTCTTGACATTCTGAGTTCAAATTCTGCAGAGGTCGATTGCTTTTCATCCTTTCAGGTTCGATAAATTATGTACCAGTTGTGTACTAGGTGATTAGATCACCCCAAATTTCCGGTCTTGTGCCTATAATTGAAAGGATTATTATCATCAATTCATAATAGGTATATACATGTAGAAAAACATATATGGAATCTCTAACCCTTAATTTCTCAAAGATTCAAAAATATACCTCACTTAAACATTTATATACAATACATTGATTACCAGAACATGCAGATGTGCTTCATGAGGACATAACGGGGATTACAACACCTATTCACTGTAAACAGAAAAAGTGGTAGCAGCCGACATTAGCAACCCTATGTATACCTACGCATATCCCACACAGGACCCCCACTGATGTATATACGCACACGTAGGTGCCAGGTTGTCTCTAAATAAGCGAACAAACTATGAAGAGACACCCGCCTCGCAATAATGGGCAATAAATACAAAATAACTTTGCTCACCTCAACGAACCCTAATATTAACTCCCTACATCGCTATTACTATCGATTACTTCTTTCATTTCACAACACTTAATGTTTTAGTTTAACTTATGCTTCAGCATTGTTGAAGTTGAGTCATTTATTATATAAAGTAACTACTTCGAAAAGTAAGCAAGAATAGGATTATTTGCAAGTTTATTGAAGCTGAAAAAAAAAAAAAAAAAACTCCGCCACATTATTACAGTATTATTTCAATCCTATAACCAGACAGCGATATGTCTGCTAGTGAGAAACATATTTGAAATGATTTTATTCGAAATATTTAATTCTATTATAAACGCTTAATAAAATTGAACTGTTTGTAATTCTATTTTATATACTTAAGAAAATTGATTTAGTTTGAAATCTGCTGCTGTAGATTATATTTAAATTTATATCAGTTATATTCATCTTCTAAAACCGACATGCATAAGGCCTAAAACTTAGGTGATTAAATCAACATTAGTACTCCTTGGTACTTATATTATTAACCCTCAGAAGAGTAAAAGGCAAAAATCAATCTCAGCGAAATCTGAACTCAGAACATAATGGGTTGTAACTATCTTCATCTCGCAGTAATGATTCTGCCAAGAATTTAGATTGAGTGATTAAGACGTGATAATAAAAAAGGTAAAAACTGAAGATTTTTTTTCCCTACAATAATTAAAATTTAACTCAGCCATGAATTAACACGAACTAATAAAGACATAATATACAAAAATTACAATTTCAAGTTTTCTTCATCATTAATTCACTTCTGATTCAAACTGGCTTCGAGCAGGCTGTTGAAATCAGTCTCTAGTTAATTACGAATCTGCGATTTATGTTTTGCTTCATTGCCTGTCATCTTTTTATTATTGCAATCAATTTACTGGTAATTTTGTCAGTTTATTGAGTCTGCCTTGTCTTTGCATTTTTTATTCTTTTCACTTTTTTTTCTTTTTCCCTTTATTCCTTCATCATTTCCCTTTTATGATCTGGGGTTAGTTTTTAGTTAGGTAATGTTGTCAACTCTAGTTCCGTCCTTGATTCCAACTGGAAATCATGTCAGTCGGGGTCGACGTCTGGTAAACACCTTGTCTAGTTGGCGAAGACACTTTAGTAGGTTGTTGTTGCACTCTACTGAGAAAACGAATGTGTTTTTTCCTGATCCTAGTTATGCTAATGGTGATGAGTCGTTTTATCTCGTGTAATGAGCAAACCTAATCCCATGGTAGGAAGTTGTGCATTTTCCAGTAAGACAGCTGTGATGTTTTATTGTTCTACTTGGGTAAGAGATCTGACATTCTGTAGTTCTCAAAGGTTAGGTTTCTGACTAAATGACTCCAGAACTGTTGCTGTGTTAAATTTTTAGCTGGACATCACTGGAGTCAATAGGGAGGGTAGAGAGGGGTGGGTGTGCCGGGCACTATGAGGATTAGACTTAAAAGAGTTGGAGTAAGTACAACTGATGGGCTTGACGTGTATTCAGCTGAATAAAATTACTGCTGTTGTTTGTCAACAACAACTTCCGGCGGTGTATATTTCGTTTGTCACTGTTATTTATGACATATTTGATCTCAGTTACGTTTGTATGAATAAACGAGTGTATCTGAAGCATGTTTACTTCATGGCACCACCACAATCGTTCGTGCATTTCTACTGCTTTTAGTTTTTTTTCCCTGTTTTTCAGCTACTATTTTCGGAAAGACATTTTTGCCCCCTCCTCCTCCAATTTCTTCACTTTTCCGTAACTCTAACCCCAACCCTAACCCTAATCATTAAACCCTAATCCTAACCCTAAAACCCTAACCCTAACTTTAAAACCCTAACCCTAACTCTAAAACCCGAACCCTAACCCTAAAACCTTAACCCTAATGCTAAAACCCTATCCCTAACCCTAAAACCATAACCCTGACTCTAAAACCCTAACCCTAATTCTAAAACCCGAACCCTAACTCTAACCCTAAAACCCTAAAGCTAAAACCAGTACAAATGCACGAACTATGTCATAAATAACAGTGACAAACCAAATATACACTGCCGATAGTTGTTGTTGACAAACAACGGCAGCAATTTTATTCAGCTGAATACATGTCATTGATTGGTTGAGATTACCAAAATATGACACCTTTAACACAAAATAACTTTGAAAATATAAACTTTTCTCAACAGCACTAAGAGTAAAAGATGTTTTATATGACACATTCTACCAGTGTCCGAAGTTTGAAAGTGTTTAGTTGCAAAAAATTAATTTCTCGATGTGCTGTTCAAAGGGAAAAGATCCCTCTTCTCTGACAACACAAAGTTTGGAAAACAAAATAAAATCTACGGATATTTTGCTTAGTTATTTCACTTTCATTGAAAAATCTATCTTTCTATCTCTAATGAATCTAATTTCATATTTAATATAAACCTTTTTTCTTCCGTCCAGCAATTGATGTATTTGTCAGTGTGGATAGATAGATAAATAGATCGACAGATAAAAGACATGAAAAAATTGATATTAAAATGTTGTTTTCTTGTCAGTCACAATAATATACGATTTCCCTCTGCTAAACACTTTATATTTCTCTCTCTCTCTCTTTTCTTTACCTATTACTTCAACAAACTTTAACCATGTTACTTCTCTCTCCATGTTATTATCATTTCTCTCTTTCTCTCTCAGTTCCACTAACAACATGATAGTGTAAAGCATTGGCTGCTACTCACTTTCTTTCTTTGCCTCTTACTCTCAATATAACTGCCTCTCTCTCTCTCTCTCTCTCTCTCTCTATATATATATATATATATATATATATATATATATATATATATATATATATATATATATATATGTCTATCTATTTATCTGCCTTTCTTTAACCTCACCACCAAAACATCAACACTCTGCTAAATATTGTATTTCTAATCTCTGTATAACCATGTAATAACTATTACTTTCCCCGTACTTCATGTCATCAAAACTTCTCTCCCTCTCTTATTCTCTTACCTCTCCCTTCAACTGACCATGTGACAGCATGACACATTCAGCCTTATCTTAATATTTAGATTGCTCTGTGAATTCAATGTATTCAAATGGATGTTGTGAAAATTTAGAAACAAAACAATTATTTTTTATTCACTTGAGATTTTTCAGCAGTTATCACCTGTAATTATTCATAACAGTTGTGCACTCCAAATTGTTTAAAAGTAAGATTTCATTTTCAACCATTTTGACTACATTTTGGTAAGATAGACTGAATCATTCACTCAAACAATATATATAACTGAAAAAAGTCACTGCGCCTTGACTAGATAAGATAAAAGTTGCTCACACAGCTACTGGATACAACCAAAAGGCTAAAATAATCCTAAATTCAGATGCAAATATCATAGCTATCCTTTTAACTGTCATATGATATATCTTTGATATATCTTCTGGGCAAAAGCTTTACCATGAGCTTCTCGCAGGGTTGTCAAATGACCTTAACACACAAATGTGACAGAAAACTGACCCAAAATTCCCTTACCTCACCACTCGACCTTCCTCAACCAATCAATCTGTTTGTTAACTGATAGTGATCTAAGCTACATTTTTAAAACAACAATCAGAAATGATAGTGTTTGCAACATAGTTCTACATAACATACACATCTGAAAAATCAAATCTCAAACCAATTACATGTATATATATGTTTTAAAATTTAAAAAAATCTTCATATATTCTTTGTGCATTTTCAACTTCATTTATTTCTTCTGTACTACTATTTGTTGGATTAGTAATGATTTATATATATATATATATATACAGGGTGCAGTGAATAATCTCATCTAAATTACGCAAAAATGAAAATAACACTGACATCACATTTTAACAGATATATTTACTAAAATTGCATGAAAATATCTTGAAATGCTAAGGAGTAAATTTATTCAATAAAATCACCATTGGCTTCAACCACAACCTCCAGACGACTTCAGAATCTCCTGCAACTCTTCTAGACGGTTTCCTTATTTAAGTTGGTGAATGTTGCCATAATCCTTACCTTCAGTTCATCTTTGGTGTTACAAGGGGTTTTGTTGGTCTCTTGTTCAACTGCACTCCACATATAATAGTCAAGGGGATTGCAGTGTGGAGAGGTAGGTGGCCAGATGTTAGGGGTGATGTTGTCACAGAAATTGTCTGACAGCCATGATTGGGTTTTCTTGCTTGTGTGGCATTGTGCAGAATCCTGTTGCCAGACATAAGCTCTTCCAGCAGCCAACCTCTCGACCCAGGGCAGCACTACTTCCTCCAGGCACTTGATGTTGGCCTCTGTGTTGAGTCTGAGGCTGTGTGGGAAGATGAATGGAGGCATAACATCACCATCACTAGTGATCACTCCAAACACCATGATGTTGACTGGATGTTTGATTTTTATCAATCCCGATACATATTTCAAAGTGGACACCCAAACACTCTGAAATGTTCGTACTGGAGCTTCCGGTGTGAATGCCAAACAGCACAGCATGTCATTTTCAAATTTCTGGCAGAGTGAATTGTGTCTTGGTACTGTTTTTTCTCACAGATATTGACCCTAATATACTGTGCATGCATGAAATATAAAATGGCAACAATTTACCCATCGCACGTGTGTGTGAGGGCATATGGCCTAATGGTTAGAGTATTGCACTCACAATCTAATGATTGTGATTTCAATTCCTAGACCAGGATGTGTGTTGTGTTCTTGAGCAGAACATCTCAACTCATATTGCTCTGCAATCACGTCGACACTTGACATGTGGAACACAGTGCACCTATTCAGATAGCATCGATTTGAGGGAGAGAGTGAGCTAATGTGCGGCATGATCATTTGATCACTATAAACAAATCATTTGTGCTGGTCATTCGGCAAAAGCTGAACGCTCATGCGTTGTCTTCAATGGGAGAGTCCACCATATATATATATATATATATATACACACACACACACGCATATATATACATACATACATACACACACACACACATATATATATATATATATATATATATAGCTGAGCAGTTTCATCTCTCCATAGTATCTATTTACATCTACGGGAGGTATTTATTAATGAGTATGTAGCACTGCTTTGCATTCAAAACTTTGCCAGTTCTGTGACAGATGAAGGCCATGACATATCAGGTGAATGCAGCCTATATTTTAGCTAATTGTTGTTCTAATGCATTTGTATGGTGGTGTGATCAAAAAGAAAATTCCATGCAATTTCATGCCAAATCATGGTTATAAAGTGAAATGCATGGGAAATACAAACCAGAGAGAAGGGGGAGGAAGAGAGAGAGAGCATTCGCTGAGATTTGCAGAGGATGACAGAGGACAGCAAAGGTTTTCTTGTTCAACCAGCATTCATACCACACTGACCTTGTGTTAAAAGGCCTCCTCTTTCTAAGCATTCATTCTCACCTCTTGCCAAGCATAACATTCTCTCTTCTCGTCAAGTACAAACAACATTTTCTCCTCTCACACGCAAGCATAATGGCTTATGTAAAATAACGATTGTAATATCAACCAGTATATAAACATGTTACTCAAATCCTAAATATCATGATTGGTTTTATTTGGGAGCAGCACACAGCCAGACTAAATAATACAGCTCCCAACAAATCAATGCAACAAATAATCCACTTTCTTTGGTGGTACTAGGTGCCTGTTTCCATCTATAGTACTTATCAACAGCAGTCTACAGTTGAGGATCTCACCCTACCTTTCCTTATTCCCCTTCCCTTCCTTCTACTGGCCTTGTACCTCTCGAGTGCTTAAATATAGTAACTGCATATTTGTGACTTCAATTGTCTGTCTGAGGAAACATTTGGCTTGATTATGCATGCTGCATTTTTGAGATACATGTAAGGGCTGCATTTATAGCATGACATTGTGTCACCAAATATTGAAACATATGTAACTGATGAAATAAAGAAATACCAAGTTGAAGCCTATGTTTCTCTCTTGCTTTTCTGTTCAGTTAGGTTTTAGCTGTTTCCCTTCCAAGCTCATTTTCCCCATCCCTTTTCTAACACGATAGTATCTCCTCTTACTAACATATCTCCCTTCCCAACTAACATAGGACCTACCAACATTTTTCTTTGCCCTGTCACAAATTAACAAGTCACACAATCCATGATATTTAAGTAGACACTTCTGGAAGAATTAAAAAAGTAACTCACCCAGTGACATCATAGGAACCAACACAAAGACCAAGAAAGCAAAGAAGTCGTGATCTCCTGCTAACTGCAGTGAGTGATGGGTATCGGTGGGAGCTCATTGTCAATGAATTCTTGATGCTGAAAGTGAATGAAGTTAACTGCAGCAATAATCCATGTAAGTATCTACATTTCTGCTAAGACAGAAAATATTGACTCTTATTTGTTTATTCTTTTATTCTTGTATTATTTTATTTCTTTATTCTTTTATTTGGACTGTGGCCATACTGGGGCACTGCCTTGAACATGGCATTCTAAAACAGCCATGAACTTACCCAGTTGCAAAGAAAGACAGCGATCAGTTAGATCCTCTTTGTCAAAGAATCCTGACAGTCATAAATGTTAAAAGAATTCTTTTTATTACTAGCAAAAGGCCTGTAATTTTGGGGGCAAGGGGCTAGTAAATTTCATTGACACCAATGCTTAACTGTTACTTATTTTATTGACTCCAAAAGGATGAAAGGCAAAGTTACGCTGCTAAGAATTTTCTCCAGTGAGCTAATGATTCTGTCAGCTCACTGACTTTATGAATATTATGATGATGTCAACTATAAATGCAGTCCTTAAATGCATCTCAAAAATGCAGCATGCATAATCAAACTAAATGTTTCCTCAGTCAGACAGTTGATGCAAGTCACAAACATGCAGTTGCTATATTTAAGTACTCAAGAGGTACAAGGCCAGTGGAAGGAAGGGGAGGGGAATAAGGAAAGGTAGGGTGAGATCCTCAACTGTAGACTGCTATTGATAAGAATCAGATCAGTTACTAACTTGAATGTAGAGACATTGGTGATATTGGTGCATTGTGAGAAAATCAGTTTTGACAAGGTATAGGAAGCATTTGACAATAAATGTCACCTATAGATTTTATGGTAGGTTATACCATAAAACTTATATTTTCATTTCTTGGTGTGTGTGTGTGTGTGTATGTATATATATATATATATATATATATATATATATGCACACACACACACACACCAAGAAATGAAAATATAAGTTTTATGGTATAACCTACCATAAAATCTATAGGTGACATTTATTGTCAAATGCTTCCTATATATATATATATCTCATTTACTTGTTTCAGTCATTTAACTGTGGCCATGTTGCAGCATCACCTTTTAGTCAAACAAATCAACCCAAAGACTTATTCTTTGTAAGCTTAGTGCTTATTCTATTGGTTTCTTTTACCGAATTGCTAGGTGACGGGGGCGTAAACACACCAACATCGGTTGTCAAGTGATGGTGGTAGGGACAAGCAGAGACACACTTACAAATATCTATATATATATATTCATAGTAATGGTAAGATAACAAAAGAATGAAAGAGACCTTGATATTATGTAAATAGAGGAATTTATCTGTAATATAATATGTGATAATTATTCAGTTGCCATAAAAAAACTCTGAGTTTCAGATGTTGGGGTGGAAACCTGCACTGGCATCTCTTCAGTTATCAACGCAATCAAAATATTCTATGAAAATGACCGTTAAACAAAGGGAAATTACTATGTAATTGACCGTTATTAAGACAAAAGAGCTATTAGAATGGCCATTAAATAAGGGGAAAAAAACCGAAGGGAAGGAAGTAAAAACTAAAGGAATAAAAATACAACCGAATAATTGTCATATATTATATTACAGATATATATATATATATATATATATATATATATATATATATATATACATACATGTACAATGGGCTTCTTTCAGCTTCCATCTACCAAATTCAGTCACAAGGCTTTGGTCGGCCCGAGGCTATAGTAGAAGACACTTGCTCAAGGTGCCACATGCAGTGGAACTGAACATGGAACCATGTGGTTGGTAAGCAAGCTTCTTACCACACAGCCACATATAATGTAGTTAGACAAATACATATACATGCACATATATACATATAGACAATTAGATTGGTAAGTTATATCTTTGTACATATGTGTGTGTGTGAGGAATGTGTACAAATGGTAAAAAATATAAAGACAGAATAAAGGAATATCATACCATCATAAGCCATTACACTAAAGGTATGCGGTTCCAATGCCTTGAGTACACTTAGTGAGATAGCTGAAGAGATAAATTTTATTAGTTCTGTTTTTTATGTTTTCCTAACTCGTGCACATTCCTTGCATACATGATTGCTAATGCACCCACCAAATGTCCTCATCCGTTTTGTTTCATTATAAGTGTGTGTGTGTGTGTTTATACATGAGAAATACAATTCTCCAATGTCTTTTGTTCAATTGTGCTTTGCATGTGCAGAAGTCAACCATAATTTCTGCTCATTTATTTATCCACTTGTTTTACAAACTCAATTTACCATTTATAGAATACATTTGTGGAAACCAAGGCTAACATGCAGCATTCTTTTTCAGTTAGGCTCATCATTGATTATTATATTTGCTATTTCATTTCTGTTATCATTTGTCAACAAAGTTCCTTAAAATTTATTCTTTTGCACATATGTTTCTTTGCATATTGACATTATATATATATGCCAAATAGTGTGTTCATTGACAATAAACTCCACTAGGTAAATATACCACAAAATTCACTGTCTGATATCATTTTCTAATTTGCATTTTTTTTTTAATTTGTGGTTTTATCCCAAGTAATTTGTAGCTTTCCTCTATGTATGCATAAATATAGCATATCACAAAAAAAAAATGCATATTTAAAAAACACTTCCTTATATTCTTAGGTCAGCATGATCTTTCCCTCTCTTTCTATCATAAACCACCATGCAGAAATATACTGCCAATATTTGCTCATGAATTTCATTTTCTGATTTATACCTGCTTCAAACATAAGGCTATTTGATTCAGCAAAAATACAATTTCTTCACAAATTCACTTTCTTATTCCAACCACCCTCGGAATTTTTCTTTAAGCATTTTCTCTTTAATACTGACTTCATATTTACATGTTTTCAACATGAGCAATTCACAATGTGAAAAAAGGAAAAAAATCCAACTGTTTCTTTTCTTTCTTCTTTTTTCCATTTGTAATATGTTAGTTTCAAATTTTGGCACAAAGCCAGCAATTTTGGGGAGAGGATAAGTTGATTACATTGACCCCAGTGTCAAACTGGTACTTATTTATTGACTCTGGAAAGGATGAAGAGAAATGTTGACCTCAACTGAATTTGAACTCCAAATGTAAAGACAAATAAAATGCTGCTAAGCATTCTGCCTGGCATGCTAATGATTCTGCTAGGTCGTTGCCTTATTCCAGTTGTAATATATTCATAAAGTGTCATGGTCTAGTAAATAAAAAAAAAAAAGATTTTTATTACCTTCATTATCTGTCTGCTCTATTTTACTTTCCAAACCCTGCCATATTACAGTAAATAATGCAGTTACAATATTGATACATTAGATTCTGTACTCCAAAACACACTGTCTTAAGGAAACTCACTCTGTCTTTAGCATTCTCTCTCTTTCACTCCTTACTAAATATGGACCCCATAAATTTTGTATACATTTTGATATATGGTTTACAGCAAACACTTTGTGTGTCCATTTGCAAGCAATGTACTACAATAAAGCAAGTGTCATTCAATACCTAATTGCTAATTTCATTTTCTGATTTGTATGCTTTAAAAGTACTAGAAAACAATTCTGCACTACAACTAACAACAACAATAGTAACATCTTCATGTGGTCATTTGATGTGCTTGGAATAACAGCTAAGTCTTCCTCAAATTACACTACATTACTTTTTAAAAGAACAAAAACATTTAATAATGATGGCCTGAGAAAAGTTGGATTGGTCATATATGAAATGTATCTATTCATTTGTCTGCTTGATCATCACTGTCCTGGTTTAAACCACAGTAATGGGTGTGCCCAGCAAGACAGTCTGTATTCACTCATTGTTAAAACTAGCACTCAAATTTCCCTCAAATCATAACTTATTGTTATAAATAGAAAAAATTTAACACGGAAAAAAAATCAGAAAAGTAATAACATCTCTGCAGTCCAAACTACAATAATATAACATCATTCATTACATAACAACATTTAGCTAATTACATGACCCTTAATATTAACCTCATTAAACGTCAACCTTGACATTAACCCATATGCATATATTTGTGTCATTCCATATACTCATGAAATACAAACCACCTTTTCATTATATGCATCGAATGAAATCTGGTTCTTTACATTTCCAATACTTCCATTCTTTACATCTGCAAACATCCATTTTTGCTTGTCCATAACTATGTATCCCCCATAACTCCAACTATGAGATTATATGAACCACTGCATCTTCCCCCATATAACAACACCTACTTTTCCTCTCAGTAGCACATTTATAAGCCTCTCAATGAGCATTTGTTTTTCAGTGTGTACCAACATATACATGATCTGAGCTATAGTCACATTGGAAGTGTGTATATGTTCTGATACTGCGGCACATAGTTATATATGCCAACAAGCACCCCCTCCATATATACCTATTGTTTGAGAAATCTACCCGTGTTTATATATTAGGTTGCCTATTTGTATGCCTGTATGTACATGTATACACAGGCGCAGGAGTGGCTGTGTGGTAAGTAGCTTGCTTACGAACCACATGGTCTCGGGTTCAGTCCCATTGCGTGGCACTTTGGGCAAGTGTCTTCTACTATAGCCTCGGGCGGACCAAAGCCTTGTGAGTGGATTTGGTAGATGGAAACTGAAAAAAGCCTGTCATATATGTATATATATATATATATATGTATGTGTGTCTGTTTGTCCCCACCAGCATTGCTTGACAACCGATGCTGGTGTGCTTACGTCCCCGTAACCTAGCGGTTCGGCTAAAGAGACCGATAGAATAAGTACTAGGCTTACAAAGAATAAGCTCTGAGGTCGATTTGCTCGACTATAAAGGTGGTGCTCCAGCATGGCCGCAGTCAAATGACTGAAACAAGTAAAAGAGTATACATACTATTTGTTGTATATATCAGTATACCATATACATGTGTGTGTGTAATTATACCCAAGGAGAATGGAGTGAGAAAGGCGTTTTATTTCATTGATTTACAATTGGTCACATAAGCACTGCTATATCATTCAATAATATAGCAATACTCATGAGATCAATGTTCAATGAAACAATTTTAAATCAATGAAATAAAGGGACTTGATCACTCCATTCTCTTTGATTATAATTGTAGAAACCCTGTGGATGTTTGTGGATTTTCTGACAGGTTTTGATATTAAAAACAAACTCCAGATTACAATTTGTTTGATAGCCTGGGCCCATGGATGAACTTAATAGGGTAAACTCCAGAATTAATACCCAAATGAAATTATAATATATATATATATATATATATATATATATATATATATATATATATATGGTATATATATCTGTGAAGATATACTTACATAAGGGTTATTGGACCCACTTACCTGTATGTACATCCATACATCCATGTTGATATGTATCATCATCATCTTTACATCTACCTTTCCATGTTGCCATGGGTTTCAATGTAACTTTTCAAGCCAGTATTCCAGTCAGATGCTCTTCACAACACCAACCCTTTTAATCACTGCTTCCAACATGCAAGCAAGGATATTCTAAAGACCAAGATACATTGTATGTATGTATGTATGTATATATATATATTCACTACAGTGAGAGGTTATTGTTGTTGAGAGAAAGAGAGTGTGAAATATAGATAGATAGATGTTGCCATACTAATTAGTAAGGTGTGATTGAAAGCAGGAATAAGAGATACAAGACACAGAGTATTTGTATCTAAAACAATCAAGTGACATGATGCATGGCTAGTCTAACCAGAGGGACCTTCAGCTGCAAAGGGGCGTCCAGTAAGCCAGCTAATACAGTATATTGTTATTAATAATTTAGCTTTAAAAAGCATGAAAATATACATATTGCCATGGAAAAAAGCCATAAAAAATCATGGATGATAATATGACTCCACGAATATGCGGTGGTTTCCACGAACAATTATTAGTTCCACAAACGCCAAACTGTGAATAAGCGGGGTAGACTGTATATATATATATATATGTATGTATGTATGTATATAGACAGACAGACTGACAGACGGACGGACAGACAGACAGACAGACAGATAGACATGATCCAAGAAAACATAACAAAACAAACATATATATGTGTATATATTTATCTGTTTTGATTACAGGTTTTCAAATTGTTAGCTACACTTTGATCCTAGCTAAAACACTGAGAAGCAGCCTTTGGCAAAGAAGAAAGTGAAGATTTTAAATTGTTAAATTTATCTGAGATTCTGTAAGGGTGAAATTACAGATTGTATCCTGAAATTAGTGGTCTTACTGTACAATTGATGTAAGCACAATATTCTATAACTTGAAAAAGCCATATCACAGGAATGCCTGTATATGTATTTATTAATGAGATATGTATATATCTATATCTATTTATCTCTCTCTCTCTCTCCATGCACGCACGCACGCACACACACACACACACACACACATACATATATATATACATACATACATACATACATAGTGAATCATATCCTAGATTCTTAACCAAGATTCAAAAGTCATTCCAGATTTTTCTGCAAGTTCATTTTTGAAAGTCAACTGTCACATACAGATATTCTTTAACTGACGATTTCAAGTCAAAATTAGGACAAAGCAGACAGACAACAGATAAAAAAACTCTTTGTAGAGAATGAACACATGATTAAGTTCATAAACATTTGACAGAAAACATTCAGAGCATTGGTTGTTTGGACTTATGCAGTCAAACGTGTCAGATTTAAATTCTGACACTAAATATTGTCACTTGATACTAACACACGGGCATAGCAGATAACCTACAAAAGGTTCTTAGATCAGTCATGTGACTATCTTCTACCAATCAAATCATATTCAAAGTACATACTAATTTCAGCCATGAACATCCTATAAAAATAGGGCCAGCTTCAAACACTAGGCAGAAGCAACACAGCTGTGGCATATATATATATATATATATATATATATATATATATATATATATACACACATATATCTATAAATGGTAATTCAAAGAAGAAAGCCAAATTTTGATAATTTTCAGAAAATAGGTGAAACTTCTAGTATAAAACCTTATCTCACTAGTAAGGGTTTGGTGTGAATAATTTGAGAAGTGCTTGAATTTGCACAACATAAAAAGGACTTCTGAAGTTGCCAGTGGTGATACAGAGACTTCTACTAATTGTCCTGAGTAGCTGAAGAAACTATAGTTTTGTAGAAGTGCATGCTTGCAAGAACTTTTATTTCTTGAGAAGAAAAATCAACAATTTAAAGCTTCCAAAGATTGTCTGAGAGAAATGCCACTGGTGATATAAAATTAAAACCCCTACTCACATTTTGTTAGGTGCCATGTCCAGAATGTAGGACACAGGTGATCATGACCTGCCTCATTTCTCTGCTCATTGTTTCCTGTAACAGTTCCACTTCCTGATGTTAAACACCTCTTTCTTAAAGCCAGTTCATCAAACTTAACATCCATATCATCCTTCTTCTGCTTCTTTTTCCTTCAATCTTTCTTGCCGTTGCTAAATTCTTCAGGTTCTCTTTCCTCATCACATGACTAAACCTAGCACCCATTTAGCCACCCTGCCAGAGATATGGTGAAGTCATGGGACTGCAGCATGGCTGGCAAATTCTGATGAGGTAGTGGAAGAGCTCAACTGAGCCAACTGTGCTTCTTACATTGAGGCAGAGCAGAGGAATCCTAGATGATCAACAGTCAGAATCACCAGGCTCTATCAACGGAATTATTGCAATGAATCTGTAGGAGTGGCATCCATGGTTGTGTAATCAGGTAATGAAAGAATTACTATGCCTCAAGCTCCCAATTCAAATTCATAATAATGGAATTGGATGGCAACAGAGAATCATGGGAGTCTGTGAAAGTGGCAAAAAAATATAAATAAATGAATATATATATATATATATATATATATATATATATATATATATATATATATATATATATATATATATATATATATATATATATATATATATATATATATATATATATATATATATATATATATATATATATATTTCTCTTTCTCTTCCTCTCTTTCTCCCCCCATACCCACCTTCCCCTCTTTCTCCCCCCCATACCCACCTTCCCCCTCTCTCAATCCCCCTTCCCTCTCTTATACCCACCCTCTCTCCTCTCTTCCTCTCCCCTCCCATACCCATCTTCCCCCTCTCTTACATCCACCTTCCCCTTCTCCCTCCTCGTCAACACCCCCTCATAAGCTCATCCCACCACACCCCAACACACTCCTACTCTACCTTCCCACTCCACCCCATCCAATTCCTTACACCCACCACCCACCCCTACCCACATACCCCACCCTACCCACATACCCCTACCTCTACCCCACACTCCACCCATGTCTTCCCCACCTCCCAACACCCTCACATCACACCACACCAATACCCTTGCATCACACCACGCACACCACACCAATACCCTCGCATCACACCACGCACACACTACAACTGACCAACTACTTTCTTCCTTTCTCCCTTCCCCCATTTTCACACTACATACGTCAAGATCACCAGCAGTCTACCTCCCACACACAGCCCCTCGTTCCCGATCACCGTTTGTTATCTCCCCCTTTCTTAGCTCTCCTGAAATAAGAATTTCTAACTTCCGGTCAGTCATTGTTATGATCGGCCATTATTATGATTGACCGTTGACTGAACACTATTCAATTTTTTTTCTCCGTGTTTTTCTCCTTGTCTCCGTATTCTTTCTGTTGAAGAGCGTAGCTCGAAACGTCAAAGACTTTCCGTATTCCCGAGCGTCATACTAATATATACTTTTGTTATTTACACCACCTGTCCTCGTCTGTTGTTATTTTTTGTATATTCTCCCATATATATATATATATATATATATATAGTCAATTTAAACAAGAACAAACAAGAAAGAAACATGAAAAAAAATGTGAAAAACAATGCGCAGACGTGGAAAAAGTACAGTGTTATTGGATGCTCAGGAAAGAAAAGAAAAGAAAGAGGATTTAACGTTTCGATTGGAGATCTTCGTCAGAAATACAGGAAAAGTCCAAAGAAGGGAAGACGGAGAAAGAAAATCGCCAAATTTGTACACGCGGACACACCCATACACATTCATTTGTTTTACATCCATTCTCCCATGCTTGCATTGCTTAAATAAATTAAGTGTCAGCTACTGAGGTAACCACTTTGCACACACTTTCTGATACCCACTACCTTCTGTAATAAATTGTGACTACAGTACAGTTGTGCAGCAACCACAATTGTACTGTGATCACAACTGATTAACATGGACAAATCAATCTGTCCATGTGAATCAATTGGTCCAATAACTGGAAATTGTAGCTGCATGGTTTGCCTTTAGTGCTGGTTTCCTCTTCTTGAAATTTTTTCATCCATCTGTCCACATTGCTCTTGTCAATCCTCAGTAAACAACTTATAGACTTTTGGGGAGGTCCTCTTTCATCAAGATTGTAACAATAGCATGTTGCTTACTTGCCTGCAATGTAAAAGAACAGGAAGAAGAGATAAAAAGGGCAGCAGTTACTCTGCCAACACGTGCAATTTGAACGACCTATATCTGTTAAGAAAAAAGTTATGTCCTTCTTTGCATAAGCTTTGGTATAATTTACATGCCCTGTGCCTGTAAGGGAGAGTGTGTGTGTATTAAATATATGTTACATATATACATGTATGTATATATGTATATATAAACATATACATATATATGTGTGTGTATATGCCATGTAATCTCATACATGTTTTCTCTGACTTTTTTTTTCTTTTTCTGGACCTTCTCAGCTCTTTCACATGAAGCGTCACGCTCAAAACATTACACCAAACCTCATTTTCTCTCTTATACTGAGCGTCAACCTAATACATTTCATGTGAATGTCCTTTTGACTTTTATTGTCTTTTTTTATTTATAATTTTCAATTTGCCTATATATATATATATATATATATATATATATATATATATATATATATATATATGTATATATATATGTATATATATATATGCGCACACAGACATGCACAAGTGCACACATACGTTTATATGTATGCATATTGAAAAATTACAAGATTGTTGTAGATAAGAGAGAGCTATGAAGTACATAATTTCTTTTGAAATTTCATTTTTTCAGGAACATATGATTCTCGAGATGGTGTAAATTCAATATAGGTAGTAGTGAAGGTGCAAACTTGGGAGAGAACATTTTTGAAAAGTATAATCTTAACAATGGGAAGTAATCAAAAGACATTATCAATATTTTTTTTTTTTTACTATGACACACATATACTTGGAATGCTTAAACAAATCTCTGTACTCTTTTATACACCCTTATTCAATACATTTAATACATCTTTTTATATCAAGAAAAAGTGCATATGGTTGGTTATAAACCAACAATCTCAGTCAATAAAAGGCAATAAATTGCACTTGTTGCCCCATTCAGCTACAAATGTGAGATAATATACCAGTAATATTTATAAATGTGTATTTGTGTATATATATGTGTATGCATGTATGTATATATACATATAATATGATATATGTATATATATATATATATATATATATATATATATATATATAATATATACATGTATGTATATATATATATATATATATATATATATATAATATATACATGTATGTATATATATATATATATATATATATATATATATATATATATATATAAATATATCAATTAAGAACGTTAAATGCAGATGCTATTCAGATCTTTATACTTCCGACATATGCTTCATCATATATGCGGTAATCACATTCAGTTAAAATGGCTTATTGATGTGTTTTGTTTCTTGTTTTTCCCTCAGGAATAAATAATGTTTTCTTTGAAAGGAATAAATAATGTCTTCTTTGAAACATATGTCGGAAGTATAAAAATTTGAATAACACCTGCGTTTAACTCCATTAGGTTTATCCGTGGAAAGAAAAGCCTACTGAAAAGACCACGGTAACCTTGAGAAATAACATCATGCAAAAAGCTACTTTGAACATAATGCAAAATGGTGCATCAACATCTACTGCCCAATCTGATAGAATTCTGGCAGAACTGTCTAGCAACAGATCGCCAGCAATTGCTTCATCAGAAATTGCCATCCTAGCTCCTGCGAAAAGGGATTACTCTGCTATATATAATCAGGGCTGCGCAAAAAGTTATTTTGCATAAGCATTTGTTTAGCCAATTAGACAGATGAAATTTACATATGCTTAATAATGTTACGCAAAACAGTCTTCAGACTTTCCCTATTAATTTCATCGTCTTTTGAATTATGAACATATTTACATCATAAGGTTTTTTTCATTGTAAGGCTTTCTTTTTTAGTTGATTTTCACCTAGCAAGACTTATCGTAGATGGCGTAATAAGTCACACCTGGACAACGTGGGGTTATACTGCTTGAATTGTTTCCAGAATTTTTGCGCGCCGGAGCTGAGGCATTTTGAAAAGTAGCCACAATGTAATCGGTAGAACTATATGCAGTGTCTTGTTTCATGAAGACAATTCATGTATAGTTCTGCAAATTATATTGATTCTAGAATGCCTATGCTGATGAGAACACGGATGTTGTTACGTAAGTATAACGTTAATGTTCGAAACTGCAGTAGTCCATTGACAATTCTTTATTCTGTATATTTCTCATTTTGTCCTGTTCTGGCGTTTTGCGAAATTTTTCTGGAGAACATTATTTTTCACATGCAGGTAGATAGATAGATAGATATAGACAAGCAGACAGAAAGGTAGATAGATAGGTGTGTGTGTGTGTGTGTGTGTGTGTGTGTGTGTGCTACCACACATATGACTGGCCTCCATACAGTTTAGTTGCCACTTTCAACTTAGTAGATAATGGTGAACCTGATGGCATGGTAGAAGTCTTACCGAAAATGTCATGCACTGGCATTTAATGTAGAATCAAGTGTTGAAAAGAAAGCTTCTTAAGCACAGTTTGGTACACACAAACACACATGCATGCACATATACACACACAGACACGCACAGGAATAGGGATTCAAAGAAAAAACAGAACTCATAGTAACTCTCTGCTGGGTGTCTGGCAATCCAGAAGGCTGTAGGTGAGATTAGGATATTGTCCATGAAATGTTCTTTCGAGAACTGTAACTGTGGACCTATATGCATTTTTATACAGTTGTATGATGCAGTTTACAAAACAGCTGTCAACAAATGGAATAAGTATTTCATCTCTCACTTCTCTGAATTTTGGTTAATTAAGGTATGTGTGTGTGTGTGAATTTATATACATGTATGTGTGTGTGTATGTATTTATATTATGATTATATACATGCACGCACTAATATGAATGTTATGCAAGCAAACACACTCTATGCACACAGACATAAGCATGTATATTTAATAAAATGGGACATGAACCACAGAGAAATACTTTCTATACTAAGATTAAAATCACATCATCATCACTATCACCATCTCATTTATGAGATTCTCCTATTTCTACTCTATAACTAATTTTGCTGAGAGTCATAATTAAAAACAAAAATATTTCCATTGACTTTCTCTGAATGTGTTATATATATATATTCTTCCACACTTAGTAATTGTACTTATATGTTTTGTATTAAAGTATGACTATAATGTGTCATTTTAATACAGTTCTTTCAAGTTTTTTTCTCTGCTTCTAGGTATTCCTTTTTCATTGTATCATGAACTGTGTTTTAATAACATTGAAGTTATAGAGATGTTTCAAGTGCTCTACTGATATAAAAGATTTGCTATTTGAAATTAGTTTGATGATGTTGTCATTATTGTATTCTTGTCAGTTTTAAAAATGCTCTGTTTCTTAAACATAACCTAATTAATGCTCTCATCTAGTATTGTGTAGTGACTCAGTTTAAATAATCCAAGATGTTACAATTACAAAGTTTGCTTCTTTTTTTTTACTGAGAAATGACTCTATAGTTTATAAGAAAATATATTGCAGGTACGGCTGTGTGTAAGAAGCTTGCATCCCAACCACATGGTTCCAGTTTCAGTCTTTCTGTATGGCTCTTTGGGCAAGTGTTTTCTACTATAGCGGGCTGACCAAAGTTTTGTGAGTGGATTTGGAGGACAGAAATTGAAAGAGGCCTGTCGTATACATTCATACATATATACATACATACTGTTTATATGAGTGTGTTTGTGTTTGTCCCCCACCACTGCTTGACAGCTGGTATTGGCTTGTTTGCATCAATTTAACTTAGCAGTTCAGCAAAAGAGAGTGATAGAATAAGTACTGATTAAAATCATTTGTTTAAAATCCTTCAAGGTAGTGGCCCAGCATGGCCATAGTCTAGTGACTAACACATAAACAGAAAGATAAAAAGATAAGAAATATATCATCATCGTTTTTGTCATGGTTACTTTAGAACCTTATGTATGGCAAATATTGGATAAATGCACTACACATAATTTCACCATGCATTTTAATCCTATGTAATATCCACTTTTATGTTCATTTCTGTAAGATTTTATTTAATCCTTTCCTCTAAAGATTTTTCTGATTATTCTACTTAATATATACCAGCTATTTTCATTAAACATCTGTGCCAGTGTAGCTGGTCAACTTGTCACTGATAAATGACAAATTCTTTAATGTCTTTTTCCGACTTGAATGGGCTAGTTGCTTCTTGATCAATCTTCAACAGCATCCCTGATTATCATTATTAAATGTGAATGCAGTGATTTAGGTTTGATTCCTATGCATTGGGTTGGTGTTTGGGACTCTGCAACTAATCCTGTGACACATTGATAACTTTGATATCCAGTTATTTTTTCACCCCATTCCTCACATCCAATGGAACAATTCCAAGCTCATATTGCTACAATAACTAGAAATCCTCTATTACCTTGGTTTCAATGAAACAGATGTTACATGTCTTATACAATGCTCTGAAAGATTACATTTTATACTGAGAGAAGGTGGGAAGGAGTGAAATTCAGGGAATTTTTACTTCAGCTGCTAACAAAAGGGTTCTCTCTTGGAGTAAAGGATATATTGTATGATACCTGCATATGAAGTGTGGACTCATGAAAGTGAGGCATGGATCTTGAATGCAGAAAATTCATAAAAGCTTGAAAGAAATGAAATGAATATTCACTTTAGGTTAACAACAGAGCACAAATGGGTTAGACAAAAGCATGATATAAGAGGAATCAGATATAGTACACAAGAGAGAAGACTGTACTTTATGGGCATGTGAGGCATATGGAAGGTGTTAGTTGTATGAAGAAGTGTCAAATGCTCAAGGTGAATAAAACCTGTGAAAGAAGACCTCAGAAACATGAGGTGAAGTGGCAAAGGTTGTTCTCAGAATAGTGAACTTCATGAAGGAGATGCTAAAGGACCCTGAGTTTTAACATGCAGGTTTGTTCACTTGTGTAAGCATAGTAAATGGTGTTGGATTTTTTTCTTCTTTCCTGCCTGCATAATGAAGGATGACATAAAATTCATTCTTATTCAATATCTCCTACCATCACCCCTCTTCTATTGCTAACCGTTATTTACTCAACACTCATGTCACTCTTTATTGATATCTACTACTCCTTCTTACTATCACCCATCTCTATTTCTATCCATCTCCTATTTTCTCTTGCCATCACTCATCTTTATTTTTATCTTGCAATCCTTCACCCTCTCTATCAAGACTTCCTTTCCTACCATACAGCTTATGGTCCTTTTGTATTCAGTTTTCCTATCGACAACTAACATATAGCTGCCTATCACTGTTTCTACTTTTCTGACTCTCTACTCTTCATATTATGTTTCTACCATCATATTTCATATTTACTCTTCTTCAACCTCTCATCCTGGTTTCTCTTTCCCACCACTCTCTCTTCTGTTCAACCTTCTGGTCATGTTTGTCTTGATTGAACAGAACAGATAGGACTCTTCAGAGTAGGTTAGGATAAAGCTACCTTTCTAATGCTGGTATTATGATAAAATGTATCCACAACACCCTGTAAAGTGGTGGTTAGCCAACAAATAATAGTAACATTGGATCAAGAGAACTCTTTAGGCATGCTGAGGACATGACAACTCTCAACAACTAATAAACTGTCAAGTTGGTGGTGTTAGGAAGGATGCCAAGATACAGAAATCATGCTAAAAATGAAATGTACAAGCAAGTTGTGAACCTCAGATCATCCAGGAGGGCAGTAATTCCAAATAACAGCTAACTGATTCAATGACAACATGTTTCATCCATGCCAGCTTTGAAAGCAAGCACAGATATTTATTCATTTACTTGCTTCATTCATTTGATTGAGACCAGGCTGCAATACATCACACTCTGCTATTGTCATTATTTATCTTCTGCCATCACCCTCTCTTCTGTTCACCTTCTCTGTCATGTTGCTTTGAATGAATGCTGATTCTATCTGAGAATTATTAAATCGAAGTTATACTTGTCTATAGAATGTTCAGTTACTTAACATGCTAATTCAAAGAGTTCAGTCAATTGAACAACTGGATACCCAATATTGAAGCACACATATGGCCATATAACAATAGGCATGGGCATGACCATAAAGACACAAGCATGGCATTAAGGGGCAGGTTTGGGTTTACAGGTGCAGGCATAGGCATACAGGTACAGGCATAGCTCTATAGCTGGAGCTCTATAGCTGTATGGTTAAGAGCTTGTTTCTTAACCACACAACCATGTAGTTTTGGGTTCAATCAACTGTGTGGCACCTTAGGTAACTACTGTTTTCTATTATAGCCCCAGGCAAACCAAAGCTGTGCGAATGGATTTGCTTGGCAGCAACTGAAAGAAGCCCATTGGCAATATCAAGTTCTTGAGAAGACCTACTCACATCAGCAAAACTGAGTTTTAGAAGTGCTGTGTGTTCTACCCACACATAATAATAAAACTTTTCACATACTCTACCCCAACAAACCAAACTACATCTCTTCTCTTCCTCACATTTCTTCTTTTATGCACTATGCTTATCTCTCACTCCTCAATCCTATCTCACTGCCCTGCTCACTGTATCATTGCTATCCTGTAGTCCCCCAATCCCTCTATATACCAAGGTTCTCACCAATCACTGGATTCCCCACTCCACTTGCTTCTTTGGCAATACCCTGCTACTCATATTATGACCTTTGTGACCTGAGGATATGCCTGGCACTTGCTACTATCTATATTTCTCTTCCTTTAATATCTATCCCATTCATGTTCTGATCTCCATTCCTTGTATGCCCTGGCACTTCGCCACCATCTCTCTCCTGCTGTCTTCCACTCTCTTTCTCTGGCTCTTCCCTTTAGCTGAGTAATAATGTATCTCCTTTACAGCAGCACACCTGTTTCTGTCCTCATTTTTGATCACACTCTCTCTGGCTGGGTAACCATGTACCTCCTCTACAAAAAGACAACTGTTTCTGTCTCTCTGTTACACTATAACCTTTCATCATTTGACACAAAATTACTCCTTCCAATGTCCCCTCCCCTTTTAAAGGATCTTTGTCTTGCAAGTTACTTGGTAACACTGCCAGTGCTGGTGCCATGTAAAAAAGCATCCAGTCCACACTGTAAAGTGGTTGGCATTTGGAAGGTCATCCAACTGTAAAAACCTTGCCAAAACTGACCTCGCCTGTGCTAGTGCCACGTAAAAAGCATAATCCACACTGCAGCTGTAAAAATTGGGCCAAAACAGACACAGAAGTCTGGTGCAGTCTTCTGCCTGGCCACCTTCTGTCAGATCATCCAACCCATGCCAGCATGGAAGGTGGACATTAAATGATGATGATACATATATGTATCTTCACATATCAACCTAGATATAAATATGTATGTGTGTGTGTATCTATATGCTTGCATATGTTTGTGTGAGTGATTTTGTGGTTTCCCATGTCTTCACATGTGGTCACTGATCTTAAACAATGGCCTTGCTGTTCACACAGAGCATGCCATTTATTCATAGTCCACTGCAAAAGCATATTTTGGTTTCTTGACATGTGTGATCTTTGTAAAGAAAAGACTTATTCATATCGTGTTATTTGCTTCCAGTTCTTCATGTCACCACATCTGGGCTGTTTGTTGTTTTTATGGACTGGGAAATTATTACCTAATTTGGAGACAGGCATGAGTTGGCATCAGGAAGAATATCTGGCTGGAACAAACTCCACCTTAATGTACTCATCTGATCCATTGCAAGTATGGAAAAATAGGCATTAAGACTATGATGATGGTGGCAGTTCTTTGTGTTTAGAGATCATAAGAGCAGCAAGCCCTCATGTGGCTAAGTAAACTGATCCTTGAATGACAGGCTGTGGCACACTTGGGGTAAATATGTAGGCTGTGGTTAGATAGGGGTCATGACAATGACTCTTTCCTTCTTTGGTGTTTCTTATCTGCTGCAATTGCTCTTGCTTTAGTAAAGTTGTTTGCGGCAATGTGGATGCAGTCTCACCACACCTCCCTCTGTAGTTTGACTCCCTTTCAACCTGTAGGGTCTCGTCTTGCCTGGGTGAGCTGGCATTTCAATTGGTCTTTGAAATGCTTTCTGAGTCTCATCTGTAACTTTTTCCCTTCTTACACTTGCTGTAGAATGCAACCTTCTGCATTCTGGATTTGTCTGTGTATGAGATTATGGCCTGTCCATGTAACCTGCCTGAGTAGCAGCATGTCTTCAGTGTTTGGGCTATGGGCCTGCTAGAGGTATTTGTTGTTGGTGATGTGTCCCTTCCATTAGGTGTCCATGATGGAGGGAAGACACTTTTGCTGGAAGCATTCCTGCTGCTTAACCTGCTTCCTGTAAAACACCCAAATTTCTGATTCATAAAGAAGAGTAGTGATGACAACTGCCTTATAGATTTTCATCTTGGTGGACAGGTGCAGTACACAATTCTGCTATACATGCTTCTGCAGACATCCAAAGGAAGTGTTGGCTTTGGCAATGCAGTTGTCAACATCCATTTTACAGTTGCATCAGTAGAAATGATGCTCCTTGGATAGGTGAAGTGGTTGACTGTGTTGAAGGGGTGTCCTTCGATGCTAATATATTTGGACCTTCTGACCTTCTTCAGTTGTTAGTCGTTTTGCTAGGGTCACAATTTCAAACCAGATCTTTTTTTTTTTAACTCCATTGTTGTTTCTATATTACTATTCTAGGGATATTCTCCTAGATGTGATGTTACAAGCTCATCCTGCTTGAGCCAGAGTATATATATAGAGAAACTGACTGTCATTAGGATAGGGTTCATGTCACTAACTATATTATTACATCTAACCAACACATAATCACTGACCAATATCTCGTGGGACAATTAGGTAATAGAAATTAGGACCGTTAAATCTAACATTTTAATATTTTGAAATTTCTTTTTTATGGCTATAGCTTCCATGTTCTTGTTTTAATTAAAAACTCCCATATGGTATTCATTTCTATGCTCTACCCACTGAAGAGGGTCACTAATCTTGTAGGGTAATTCTCCACACACATGCGTGTGTGAATGCATATATATATGCATGTGTGAATACAAACCCTATATATATATATATATATATATATATATATATATATATATATATATATATACATACAGCTCTGCCAAGGGCGAAACTGAACTGTAAACTGTCAACTTTTGATATAGAATAATATAATGTAACATATGTATATGAATGTACATATATGTATATTTCTCCAATAAAGCAAATGAAATATTGATGTTCAGCAGGTTGTCCTTGTTAGCAAATGGTGACCAGTTGTTATAGGAAATAAATAAATAAATATATATATATGTGTGTGTGTGTCATTTACGTGTGCACGTTTTTGTGTATCTCTGTATACATTATACACACACACATATATATATATATATATATATATACACAAACACACACACACATTCATATTATCTATAATACACACACACTAGATATTTGGGTTTATGAGAATTAATGACCTTTCTTTTTTATTAGTATAACTGTTAACATATAAGTCAATAATTGAGAACAAAGGTATAAATAAAAATTATGAATATAAATGTAAATAAGAAAATTATACCATATCAATAAATAATTATCTTAGAAGAGAAAGTGAAAAATAATAAGTTGATTTGAAGAGGATATAGTATATAAATATAGTAATGAATTGTATTTCATTGTGAGATTAGATGCACATATATACGAAGTGGGAGTGAGAGATGAGGAAGCAAAGTGTGACATTGAAGTTGAGTGGGACTCCATAATAATAAACGTTGGCATGGTTGCTAGTTTAATTGAGCAATGGAGAACTGGAGAATTATCTCCCCGCCGTTAACGTCTGTCTTTGGGCAGGGATTTTTTTTCTCTCATTTAATCATTTTCCTTTCATTATTCATCGGACGATACGCATTATTTGGAGTTTTTTTTATGCTTTTATACATGTTTATTTTTTTAATCTTAGAATGAAAGATGAGTAAATTCAATGAAATTTATTTTTTTAATTTTTAAAATTCAATGAAATTTTTTTCTCTACGTTTTCCTAGAAAGACTCAAAGACAACATAAAAAAACCGCCCGACATCTTTAAACAGCTCGCTTTGAATGTCCTCCTACTCTTCCGCCTTCAGTTTCGTCATTGTTATCTCTGCCTCCTCCTCTTGTTCTTTCTCTAGTGTTATTTTGAACCGCCCACCACTTTTCAAATATTGCAGTCTCTATTTCTTCTTGACGTGTAGTACTTTTTTTTCCTATTCTCACTCTCTATCTGTCTTTTCCCCTTATTGTTCCGTTTCCTCTCGATTCTCTTCTCTAATTATATTTTCCGAGAGCTCTCTTTCCTCATCATCTACACTTTTCTCTTTTGCCTCCCTTTTTCTAGCTCCCTTTCTAGTTTCCTAACCGTTTGTTTGCACTTCCTTCTACCCTTGTGCTCCCTTTCTCTCTATCTTTACCTCCCTCTCTGACTCGCTTTCTATCTTCGTGACCGTTTGATTGTTCTTTCGCCTCCTCCTTCTCCCACTAAACGTTATACTCCAACTTCTTTAATACAGTCTACTCCGCCTGTTACCACATTTCTGAAAACGACAACCGAGTGTAGCTTCGGTGTTGCTTAACTCACTCACTCACATACACACACGCAAAACAGTGAGGGAGAGAGTGAGAGAAAGTCTTAGTCACGATTACAGCAGCGATGTCCGACTGCGAAAAAAGTGAGAAAAATTCGAGGGCAAGTTCGCCCAATGCAGAAAACAACCGTTACAGGTAAAACCAATATGATATTTATTATTTATTCTAAACAACTCCATTCACTGTTATCCTCACTTTGCTTAATGAAAGCAAACAAAACAGTAGGCGTTTATTCGTTTCTTACAGTGTCGTTTATCTTCAACTTCACTTCTGTTAGCGAATTTCCAACTGAAAAATGAAGAAAATTTCGTTTGTCATTAACTATTTGCTTATGTCTTTTGTCAATGGTTTGTCCTTTTTCAAATCTTATTTTTCTACCTCAAAGGGTGGCCGAGAAGTGAGGGATCGTCTCTCTGTTATTCTGTATCTAGTAAGAAGTCTGCCATTTTATGACCACTCCTTGTTACTCTAATACGACAATGGCGACTGTTCCAGCAGGTTATCTATTAACGTGGAATAGCAGCATATTTTAAACAATCTTCCTTCTTTGAAATATCCGCTATGGTTTTCCCCCTTATTTTGACTTTAATCATAATTCTATGTCAGTCAGCGTTTCCTGTGATTAACCTACATATACGTGTTCGAAACAACGAACAGTCAAGAGTGCTGATCCCCCATTTTGCGGCCATATTCAGGCTGACGCGCCAAGCCGCTAGTCTCTCACAAAAAAAAATATTGATTTTATTTTTTTAATGTCTTCTCTTTGCTATTTCTCTTTAATTCTATATATCTTGTTTTCCACCAGAACAATTCTTACAACCTGTTTTATAATATTTTACACCTTACATATGGTAATACTCTATTATATATATTTTTCTCCAAATTTCAAACCGCCTCTCCAAAATGGACGCCACCGTTCCACTCGTGCTCTCTCCACTTCCTCACTCTTACACTATTTCATTAGCTAGTTTGTTGAGGGTTATTCTTCTGGTAAATGAATGATTTTTATTAAGCATATTTCTGTCTTTCTCTTTTATTGAAAATAAAGACAATTTTTATCCACTTTGTGCTCTATTTTATCTCTACATACACACAATCGACATAACATGTATTTCCAACCATGTGTTTCTCAAAACCGGATGCAAAAATATTTCTTACATAAAAGGGTGTAAAAAAAACAAAAAAACGTGTTTAGATATAAATGAAAAATAAATGCATTCGCTTCCTGGTTTTTATTTTGTAAATAAAATATTGAAATTACTTTCATCTGTCGGTCCACAATTCTGAAATATTTAAATTAAATGGAGTTAATGTCAATTGTCTTAATTTTGGTTATTTGCATGAATATCGAAAGTTTTATACTACAGTCTGTCATTTCCTTGAATAATGTATTGTGAAGGACACCTATTAATCATACCTTCTCTTGTCCGGAAGTATATACAATGCTTGGATTGTTGCTGAAATTTAAGTAAATTTTAGTAATATTGGGCAGTCGGTTTAAAAGTTGAAACTTATTGGCAACATTTCCTTGAATCTTTCTCGTCAATCGACCCATTCACATGTTAAATAGGCGAAATTTATTGAAAAAGAACTCTTAACGCAAAGCATACAAGTACAAAACTGGAACTTATCTGTTACTCATCCAATTCTTTTTCAACGTAGTATATAAGTCAATCTATTTAAGCCTTTATTTACTTTAAAGTGTCTCCAAGATTGGGTCATTAATTAGATTTTGGGAAAGTGGTGCTTTAGTTTCCAGGTTCAGTAATTTTATGGAATTTTTCCGAAGGACGCAACCATTTAGTGGCGAGATGTCACTTGCCAACTTGGTTTTAGATCTCAATTTACAAGTTGTAATTTGAATAATATCCTATAAAATGACAGGACTGCTAACCTCGACCTATTTAAACCGCAAGATGTTCATTATCTACGTTTTGTTTCTTATTGGTATATGACGCCTTTTGTTTGTCTAGTTTAATATTGAATTAATAATTTCAAGTAAAAGTAATTTCATTAATGAAATTTAACGACAAATTTATCTCGTTTCATCTCCTGTTACATATCCCCCAGTAATAGGGAGTGAAGGAACTGGTCATTTTTACGATGTTATTTCACCTTCAAGGAATGATGATCGCAATTTGATATTGTTTCAGTTTTGTCAAATAATGACAAACTTAAATATGTTCGTTTATTCATCTAATCATTTAAATAGTATCTTGTTTGCCCCGCAAAATTATTGATATCTAACTATTATGTCTACATTTGAGTGCATTTTGCAGTCGCACAGATTTCGAACTAGTGAATGTTTCTAACGATTTACCATTACCTGTTTTTTTTTTCCGAAATAATACAAGGGTTTGCCTTGCTAAATATGCTGAAAATAGCGGTGTTGAGTTCCTGCAAAGGCTCTCTTTCATCACCAAATTGAGTGAAAACCTTAAAGCTATTAAGTTTTCTTCTTTAATCTAAAACTTAGTGGTGGCGCAACAATTGTGAAATTTCATCAATGATTCATTAAGATTGTGAATATGTATATTTTGTGCAATTCTGTTCTAGAATAAGTGAGGAATCGATCTCCACACTATTTATCTATTCAGTTCAGTGCTCCACCTTCTGAGTAGCTGTTTTTCCTTCTTACCGGCCTCTGTTGCTTGGTAACTGGGGCGGTAAGAGTGAGTGCATTTATTATAGTAGCACTACTTAAAGGGATACGAATACAGCAAACTGGAACTGTCATTCATTTGGTTTAGTTTATAAATTAGGCAAAACTGATTTAAAAATTTTTTTTACCCCATTTAGATTGGTGAAAGTTGATTATGTAACTATTCTTGCCCTAAAATGAGTTTACTTGCAGGGGTGCTTAATCAATTTCATTAACAGTAGATTGTGTTCTAAAGCGACAATAATTGAAAAAGTAGTGAAATCGACCACTTGTCCGACTTGGCGAGTATGGTTGCTTAGTCACAGAATATTTTTTAGTCAATTCCTCTAGGTTTAGCATAAATAGTTGATTATATATCAAGTTTGCATTTTAACATTGATATTATGGCGGTGAAGCAGTTTCGGTTTTTCGTTTTATTAACGTCAATACGATGTAGCAGTGAAGATACATTTAAAGTGGGGAGGACGAAGAAACATACTTAGTTTTTGTAAATACATACGTGTTACATATTCTACAGTATATGTTTTTCTTATTCCGGCTGGTTATAGAAACGTATATTTAGGGTAAAACTACACATTGATGCTCCTAACTCTGACTTGCTTTCCTAATAACATTAATAATGCATGTTTTTCAAGAAATTTTACGATAATACGTTTTCGAGGGTAGATTACAATTGATATTGAATTTCGGATCATTCTCATCCCACCTGATTTTGTTTCTTCCTAACTCTCATTAGGATGCATGTTATGAAATGAAATTTTCAGAAATACGTTTCAGGAGAGTATATTACATGGTGCTTCAAAGAAATCTGAATAATGCTAAAGTTAGGGGAAGTGGTAACAATCGGACGAAGAAAATGATGCGAAATGGTTTTTTTTTTTTTTTTTTTCCCCCTTAAATTTTATCAACATGGGTATCTAAATCCTTGAAAGCGTATCTGCTAAATTTTCATCAAAGAATATGCATTTTTTCAAAAAGTTGTGTCGGAGGGGTGGACACCAATCAGTAGTTCCGATGATATTCTTAACAGCCGTTTGACACAAATTTCGTTTATCTTCTTTTTTATTTTTTTATTCGCTTCGCACCGCAGGCTTGATTTCACTCATCAAAATAAATAAATAAAAAGTAATGAAATGTTAAGTTTACAACAAAAATTGTTTTAAAACTTAATTTACAAACTTGAAAAATATACTTCGTCACCAAACCTAAGCTCACATTGTTAATCGTCAAAGGGGCGTTTTGATCCTAGTTGAAAGAAGCTTTGACACCCAGCTTCCAATTTAGCAACGAGTCCATGTGAATGGTTTTCCAATGATCTCACTATCGTTTACGATGAAGAAATATTGTAAATCGGGAAATTGGAAGGCGGTGTGAACCCATGTGCGAATATTTTAAAGATGCAAAAGTGTAGCGATACGAGTTATTTTTAACGATGGCGGGAAAGGTAACTGAAAACCTAGTTATAATGAATGGTATCCTCAGACTCGTAATTGTAAGTCTGGTGCACTGATGATTATGTGATAGTTATGATTTCTCGTTGCCTTTTCTAAACCCACGTGAAAAGTTAAAATTGGCGCTAAGCTAACGAATCATAAATTCTCACCGGTGCTCACAGATTACATACAAATAGTGTCGACTAGTAAGATAACTTTATCTGCTAGGTCAATCTTTTAATCTATAATTATCAATAGGAGGGTAGTAGTCTTTAAGAAATTTTCGGCTGTGAATTATTAAAAAAGATTAATTTTTTAAAATTTTAGGCTTGGAAAATTTGTAACGGTAAACGGCTGGGGGTCAAGCTATTCAGTTACCGGAAAATTAAGCCAAGTTTGAATACGGTTTTTGTTATAAAATAACTTTATTAGTGTTTTGAAATGGAGTTGAGAATATTTTTTAATTTTATTATTCGTATTAGCTCATTCATCGTTGCCAACGTAATGTTTTTAATATGAAGCTCAAAGTCGCACAAATCCTTTTAAAATTAACCGTTGGCAAGTACATAAATGAGCATATTTCTTGATTACAAATTTATGGTGGTGTTCTCTCAGTTTTAACTTTTTCATTTGAAAAATTTTTTTTTTCTGACATTCAAAATGGGTTTGCAATGTCAATTAACTGTCTTTTCTTTTTCTGCTAAAGTATTTTAATGAAATTGCATACAATAAGAGCAATAACACTTCGAAGGTTTTAGGACCCTGGTCCATTAGGCTTTTCAGAAAGCAATTTTTTGTCTAGAAGGTAAATTTAGCCCTCAAGACCCACTGATTTCTGTAGTTTAAAGCAAATAAAGCAACTTTGGTTAAACTACAAGTTGTGATTTGATGGTGCTTGTAACAGTAAATTATGATAGCCACTGGACTGGTAAGAAAAGTTCCTGAGATGAATTATGGGTTATGGTTTTCAGTTTGGATATGGATTTTCTAAAATAGTCTGTATTGAAAACATAATTGTGTGCTAAAATGACGCTCATAAAAACAATAAGGATAATGTAAGAAAGTAATTTACACATACTTCATGTCTTTCATTTACTATTTTAAGACACTTAGAAAATTTTTTTTATATTTATAAATTTGGTTTTATTAGGTCTCCATCGGGATCTCGTTCCCGATCACCTGTTAGATCAAGGTCTAGATCTAAATCTCCAAGACGACGGCGAATAACAGTTAATTCAAAACGAGTCTATGTCTGCAATATTCCATATGAAATGAAATGGATGGAAATAAAGGATATTTTCAAAAAGGAAGGTAGGTTCTTTTTAAATATTACTTTTAAGTAACTTAATATGTTGAACCACTTGTTGCTTTAATTTTATCTTGTAAGTCTATGAAGTTTTTAAATGAAAAATATTAAAAATTTTTGTAGTTGGTGAAGCTCCATATGTGGACATGATGGAAACTGTTGATGGAAAACCTAAAGGAGCATGGTAATTATATTTTAATGGTTTATTTTGATATTTCAATATTTATAGGATATGATGATTAACAAATTGTCTTTTCTCTTCCTCCAGCCTTCTAGAATTCAAAGACAAAGAAACAGCCAGGAAAGCCATTGAAAAAATGCACAGATACAAAGTTAAAGACAGACAGATTGTTGTACGAGAGGTAAATAATTTTATTCTACAGAAGTCTATTGGAATAAAAATTTTAGTATTTTGATGCTGTGATTTTTAAGTTTGATATGATTTATTAAAAAGAACTGATCTATACAGTTAGTGATACCAAGAAATGAATGCTAAATTAGGTAAGATAATATATAATTTCAAGTAACTCAGAACTTTATTAGTTATGGAATCCAAATTGATGTTATCAAAGATAGGCAAAGAAATCAAGTTGATGGAATTCAGAATCACTGGATTACACTACATTCTGAAATGAGTTTGTGAGTATGTATTATCAGAAAACACTGCTATGAATGGTTGCTTGAATTACATTGATTGCATAATCATTTAATGTCCATGTTGGCATGGGTTGGATGGCATGACCAGGGCTGGCAAGCTGGAAGGCTGTACCAGACTCCCGTCTAATTTGACATGGTTTCTACAGCTAGATGCCCTTCCTAATGCTGACTACTCCAAGAGTGTAATGGGTGCTTTTACATGCCTTACCTGCCACAACTGCAATTTTACTTGGCTTCATGGGTCTTAAGCACAACATAATGTCAAAGGTTTCGGTCATTCATCATTGCCTCTGAGCATATAAAATAACATAGCTATGATGTTTAAAACATCATTAGGGAGTTGTCTTTTGTATAGAAACTGAGACAACCTTTTCAAGGATGTACTTGAAAAGAATAAACTATTGAAATGACTTAATAAGAGCTTCAGATTATGTGACATTCTTGGGTAAATTATAAAATCTTGTCAGTAATAACTTCTGATTTGTATTTTTAAACTTTATGTAATTTTGTTATAGGAAAAAGAAAGCGATCGACAAATGATGCAGCAGATGAAAAACCAACAGCAACATTCTATGGGTGCTGGTTTAGCTGGCCCTGGCCCAATGGGCATGGGTGGCATGGGTAATTGTGGAGCAACGTCGGGATCTTCAGGGCCCAATCCTCAGTTGCTCCAGAGTTTAGGAATTGAAGGTCCTCTTACAAATACAGTTTTTGTTGCTAATGTAAGTAATTTTCATTTTGTATTTTGATTGTCATTAATTAAATTCAAGTACAATGTTTTTATTTTATTTGAATTTTTTTTTCACAGCTTGATTATAAAGTAACATGGAAAAAATTAAAGGATGTTTTCAAGCTGGCAGGAAATGTACTTCGTGCTGAAATAAAACAAGATAAAGAGGGTAAAAGTCGAGGAATGGGAATTGTTACCTTCGAACATCCAATGGAAGCTGTACAAGCAATTTGTATCCTTGCTTAATATTTGAGAGTGATAGAGCAAGTTCCTTCTATTTTATCTGTTGATGTATACAAAACAATTGCATTAATTAAACCTATCTTGTCTTTCGAGAAAGGCTTGAAGTAAGAGCTGTGTGCTATGCTTATCTTTTGTGCTTACGTAGATGAGGCAGAATTTGTTGAGGTGGATTTTCAGCTGGATGGCTCTTGTTGTAAACCCTTATGATTCCAAGTATGGCAGTATTTCCCCATGACAGTATGTTCAGAGATACTGGAAATGACCACTGCTTGCATGATGGTGACACTGGTTTACAACTGTCATGGCAAGGAGATTGCAACATGTACACATGAGCTTCTTGCAGTTTGTGTACCAAATCCACTCAAGGATTTGGTCTGCCTGAAGCTGTAAAAGACATTATCCAAGGTGTCACACAGTGGGACTGAACCTGGTACCATGTGGTTAGGAAGCAAACTTACTACATAGCTATGCCTATATTAAAAAAAAAAAAGTTTTAAGATTCTTTTGTATTTATTAGTGATATTTGCAGTTTCGATGTTGCTAATTTGTTACACCATTCCTTATCTTTAAAAAAAAAAGAATGCATTAAGATTGTTTTTGTGCTTATTTGTAAATAAATATTTGCAATGTTGCAGGTTTGTTTTGACCTTCCTTAACTTAATTTTAGCTATGTTCAATAGTCAAACCCTATATGATAGAGCAATGGTTGTTCGGATGGACAAAACCAGTGTAGACACATCAAACGACAAAACCACACACCCAAAAGTTTCTCTTCCAAGTAAGTATTTTAAAGCTACAAAATGCTATGTGGATGCAGCCGATAATTTCCCAATAATATGTGCTGTTGAAAGCCCCTCCTCTTCTGGTCCTTGCTTTTTACTTAGTTGTTGTGGTTGGAATTTATCTGGAATTCTAATTGCTTTCTTTGTTTGGTAGTCTGGTTCATTTCTTTTACCTTTTGTTTTTAACATCACTGCTATCATGGTGGAGTTATATGCTCACATCTGGAGATAGAACCTGAAGCAGTTGCCAGAATGCTGTATTATTTTGATACCTCTCTGTTGTTAGAGAGAATATTTATCCCCACTTAAATGTGAATGTTCAATTAGAACAAACTTTACTGCGGTTTCCTGGCACTATCAATATATAATACAGGTGGAGGAGATGAATTGCTGCTGTCTCTAGTGGTCAAGTGTCCAAGCAAGGTCATAATTACATGATCTGTAGGTATTGGGGATTTATCTCCCTGTTGTTGATATAAGCAAGTGCATTTTGCACAATAAAAACCAATATGAGAGTTCCTTTCATGATAATTAACACAGTAAAGTTTGTTCAAATAGAACATCCACATCTAAGTAGGGGTAAATATTACCTCCTGGTACTTTTACTGCCTCTGTCACTAGTGATCTCTAGTTAACTTCATCCAATCCATCTCGAAGACCTTCGAAAATCATTGGGGCTGCTTTTCCTTTGACTCAGCCTTTAGAAATTATTCTGAGTACCTTATGCATGGTTTTGTGGCCCAAATTTCTATTCTACTGCACAGCATCTAAATCTTTTTGTTGGCCAATACCTGGTTAGAAATTGGTAGTTGGAAATTGTTGGAGTTAATGTTTGTATCCTTATTTGTTCATACTTGTCTCAAAAACCAGTGTGTAAGATATTGGGCTGAAATTTCAAGGTCAATATGATCAACTAAACTTCAGCCAGTGAGTAAAAAATACAGTTTAAATTGACTAGAGAATCCATTAAGTCAGTTATGGCCTTGCCTCTGTTGTTTACTTTTACTTCCTCAGGCTTGTATATGCATGTTACTATTGTGTGTATCATTTGGCCTAACCCTGTGGCATTTAAACCAACCATATCTGGCTCATTCTTTCTGTTTTATGTTCAGTGTTAATGAACAGTGAAAGAGTATTGGGAATCCGATTCAGATTACACAAACATCTTTCTATGGAAGTTATTACACTGCTGCTTACACCCTATTACAGTTTACTGTAAGATGAAAAAAAAAATCTTCTGGTGGTTGCAGTAATATCTTTAATATAACTTGATAGTAAATTGGGAGTACCTCTCTGTAAATATTTGTTCACACAACATACATATGCATGTATATACTTCCATCTATATGCATATATATTTACACACACATATAACAAATTTTGTTCCTTGATCCATGCTTGTATGGTATGGGCAGGCCTCAAATGTCTCACTTGGTCAAGCAAAGCCCATTGTCATTTACCACATAAAAAGGTTCAGGGTTTATAAAGTTGGATGCATTTCATAACTGTATAAACAGCAAAGCAAATTATCCATCTTCCTCATTTCTTTTCACCATCTTTTACTTTGAGAACACACTGACACATTGTTATCATCTTTCTTTTTCTAGCTCTGCCATGGTTGCCACACCCACTCTTATATAATGTTCTCTATCTGTCCCTGTCATATGTTAGCCTCTTAATACCTAATACAAAGCCATCTCTCTCTCTCGTTTTGAGAGGTTCTTCTAGTCTTACAAGTTCCATGGTGTCCTCTCTGGTGCTAGACACAGAAGAGAGTTCTCTGTAAATTGCTTTCTATTAGGAAGGGCATCCTGCCAAACTTTGCAGTCTTCTGGCTCATTGAATCCTATTGAACTGTCCAACCCATGCCAAAATGGAAGATGGATGTTAAATGACCTTTTCAAATTGCAATTAACCTTCATTTTAAAATCTATGCAAAAACCACCTAACTTAGTCATATACTAAAATTGTAAAAATGATTGTTCATTGTAGAACATTTCAGTGTCACATGGTTTAGTGACTAGGATGTTGCCCTCATGATCACAAAATTGTAGTTTTGATTCCCAGACTAAGCATTTCATTGTTCTTGAACAAAACCATAACTTCAACATCTGATATAATACACCTGTACAACCAATACCAATTAAATGAAAGTGAGCCAATGTACAGCGTAAATATTTAATCCCACTGTGCAGCACCTTAAGCAAGTGTCTAACTGTAGCCCTGGCTGACCAATGCTTTGTGAATTTGGTAGAGAAACTGTTATTGTTTGTTGGCTAGCTTATGTCACTATAATTTAATGGCTTTTTGCAAAAAAAAAGACTGATAGAATAAGTAGCAAGCTTTAAAAATATAAGTACTGGGGTTGATTGTTTGATTAAGCCATTCAAGACAATGTTCCAGCAAGGCTGCGGTCCAATGGCTGGTTTCAGTAATGGGATTGCTGCCATAATAGAGCAAACTAAGATTTGTTCAAAATCCAAATAGTACTGTGTGTAACTATACAATGTGATACTTATGATGAAACTTTATGACTGGTGATGTAAGAGCCATACTTGTTAGTGCTGGTCTCTCATTCTAGGTCAAAAGTTCAGAGTTGATTTGCCACCAGAAAAATTTTGCTTTAAAAGGAATATATTGGTCACCAGGTGTACAATATTTCCAAGAAACAGAGGTTACAGTAAATCTAGTGAAAGTGGTTTGGCAGCTGTACGAGGGTAATGGTGCCAGTAAAATCAGGGAGAGGGTTACAGTTTGTAACTGGATCTGGGTGAACAAAATATGCATACACAAGGTAGGAGTAAGGTAGAGAATTTATCATGGAGTGGTGCAAATTATTGCATGTTATATGTACATATGGCTGCAAGGTCAGTGTAATAGACATGGACACAGTAATGTAAATAAATGTGGATGAGTACAATATTTATGTATACTCTCTTGGCTTCTGCCAAATTTGGTTCTCACGGCATTGGTATTGTAGGAGACATATTCTTGATATGCAGACTGCAGTGGTATTAATGTGTGGCCACATGGTTGTGACTGCCAGGTGGTTTCCTAATTGATTATCAGCATGCAATTTTCTTAAAATTATCATTATGGATTTCATTTTCACCTGTCTGGTTGGGCATAAAAGTCACTGGATTTACTTTTTCAGTTAATTACAGTATTGTTAGTGTAGCTAAATTGCTTTTACATTTTAAATTCTTTCTCCTTTAGGTGGCTTGAAAACAATTGGCTTGGGTCTTGGTGTTGGAGGACAGCCTCTGCAGAACTTCAATAATCAAATGTCAGGTGTGTAAATATTCTTTGTAACATTTGTGAATTGATGTGTTGAATTTAATCCTTGCAAATATTAATTTATACTGAGTCTTCAATTGAAATAATTTATCTATCTTAATATCTTTCAGGTGGTGGTGGTGGCGGTGGCGGTGGCCCAATGGGAGGATTTGGTGGTAGTGGAGGTGGTTCTGGCAGTAATTATGGTAACATGGGAGCTATGGGTAGTGGCATGGGTAACATGGGTGCTGGACCTATGAATAACTATAGTGGTATGGCGGGTGGCATGGCAGGTGGTATGGATAATATGGGTGGTGGTATGGGTGGCGGTATGGGTGGTAACATGGGTGGCATGAATGCTGGTATGAATACTGGCATGAACACTGGTATGAATACTGGTATGTCAGGAATGGCTGGCAATATGAGTGGAGGTATGTTGCCAGGTAATATGGGCATGTCTGGTATGGCAGGTATGTCTGGTGCCAGTAGTATGGGCAGTGGTACTGGTGGTATGGGAGGTGGCATGGGTAGCGGTATGGGAGGTGCAGGTATGGGTAGCAACATGACCACAGGTAGCATGGGTGCTATGGGTATGTCTAGTGGTATGAGCGGTGGTGGAAGCATGGGTGGTATGGGTGGTGGAGGCGGAATGGGAGATGGTTATGGTATGGGTGCAAGTAATCTAGGCCCAAAGAACTTTGGCTCAAACCAAGGGATGGGTGATACTTTTTCTAGCAACATGAGTGGAATGGGTGGCTTAGGTAGTATGGGCATGATGGGAAGCATGGGCAATCAGGGCATGAGTATGTCTGACATGAGTGTCCACGGCTTATCTGGAATGGATGGACGAACCATGATGAAGAACATGAGTAGCAGTGGAGGTACAGGTTCTGGTGGAGGTGGTGGTGGTGGCAGCACAGGACGTGATGACTGCCACATTGCTGTGAGAAATGTGAGTATTGTTTTGATTGATAAAATTTATAAATTTTGTGGTTTGTATCCAAGTGTGTTACTATGTGTTGTCTAATTGATTTGTTTCAGCTACCTCACTCATTCACATGGCAGATGTTGCGAGAAAGATTTAGAGATGTTGGTAAGTGTCAAAATTTTTTGTGCCTACATGTAGAGAAATTAGATAGTTGTCACTCTACAATTTCAGCCTGTGAGTTAATTCCAACTCGTCTGATTTTTTTGCTCTTTTTTTCTCTCTTTCTCCTATTAGGTGATGTAAAATATGCTGAGATTAAAACAGATGGTGGTAAATGCCGTGGTTGGGGAGTAGTAAGATTTGCTACTCCAGAAGATGCACAAAGGGCAGTCAGTATCCTTTAAGAATTTTGTTTTGTCTCCTTTAAGGTTAACCCCAGTTATTGTTCCAATTAGCTCAAGATATTTCATAACTTCTGTCACTTAGGTTAAATTTAAAACTTTAAATATTTCCATACATTTGCAACTTAGATTTCTTTCAATATCTTCAGTGTGAGTGGAGTTTAGTATGGGTTTGAGTGTCACAAATTTACACCTGTTACATGTTCAGGGATTATATTTGTGTATTTTGTGAGATAAGTATTTTATTGAGATATATATATATGCATACAAGATCTATTCTAGAAATTTAAAAAGAGAATATTGAAAGTGAACATTCTGATCAGTTTGTCCATTTTTGTATACTAGTATCTTGCTGTATGGAATACATGAATTAGTATGTGGCATTGAATGTATATAGCTTCTGAAGAATTTAGTAAGGGCAACATTGTTAATCTATTCAGTTTCGAGAAATTTGTTGTTCCTCTCACTGTCACAGTTGCTTTTAGTATTGGAATTAAAAACATTTGCTGCTGCTTTTTTTTTTAATTGTCCAAATTTGAGTTTTTTTTTTCTATAGAATTCCAGGAATACCTGATGTCGGACTGTTTTCTATAGCAATCTATTAAGACTATATTACCACTAACTTGGTTCATTTATATGGAAAAGACTAGGTTTTGAGTGGTTTAGATATAACCTTTTTAATTAGCTCTTAATATTGAAAGTTGTACTTCATGTAGTAATTTTGGCTACCAAAAATATTTTAGTACAAGATATTTCAGATTTATGTTGAAATATATAAACTGAATGCTTTTCTATTTCTAAATCTTTCTATACATGCAGTAAAAACTTATTCCTTAACCTGTGTTTAGATTTAATGAATCATGCTCGCATTGAAGGGCGAGAAATAGAGGTGAGAATCGACAGAGTTTGAACTGGAGACATTTCACATCTTCAATCATCATGTCTACACATCAGAAGCAAACATTTTAATTGATACATGGACCACTTTTTGTTCACTTGTCTTCTAGCCTTTTATTAGCTTTTATGTATGGATCATGGTTGGTGTGTCAATCACGTCGTCGTCGTCCTCTTGCTCCTTTTGATGTTGGATCTGATACAGATTTTGATCACTATTCCTTGCCAGTTGGGGATTTCTCTTGTCTGATCCTCTAAAATACAATACTTACATGTACCATCATTTGTAATAAACCAACATTGATTCAAGGCTCTTTGTCCTCGTCTTCACAGTTATGGCCTGCTGAAAGCTGTTTTGTTTTTTCTTTTTTTTTCTTTATTTTTTTTTTATTTTAAACCCCTTTTGGAGAAAGCTTGTCGTTTCACTGGTATGCAGCTTTTCAGTTATTCTTGTCCAAATTTAATTGAATGAAACCTAGAGTTCTTTTTTTAATAAAATCGTGTGCACACAAATTTTTGCAATTTTTTATCAAAATGTGTCTGAATATTTCAACTTGGATCAACAATCAGTGTATCCATTCTGTTTCCAAATTAGCTTTTTTCATCATTGGTCATCTTTCAGTAAGTTATCAACGTAATCCATGTGCTTTAAAAAATATTTTTTTTATTTGGACTAGGTTGTTTCAGTACCTAAGCACATGGTTTTTCTACTTAGTTTATAATTTTAAACTAGAATACATTGAAAAAGAAGCAATAAGAAAAAATCTTGTGCTTTGCTTTTAAAAACTTTAAAAGGAAAATAATAGATTTGGGAATGTTTTCGGTTTTATTTAATGAAGCATATTTTCTTCCCATTTGTTTGAAAAGATTCAATAGAATATTGATTGGTATTTGACAAATTGCTTTAATTCATTTTTTTAAAAAATTTAGTTTCATTTGCTCAAGTTTATATTAAAACTGAAATCTGCTTTTGGTCAGGTCACAATTCTTTCCTTAAGTACAAATCTAAAGTTGAATTTCATAAAATTACCTGGGTTTTTTTTTTTCTTTAAATATATATATATTTCTCAACTTTGATATATAATTTCAGGCAAGCGCTGCTAATATTTGTGAAAATTGCTTGACCTGTTCTAGAAGTTTTTAGAATTTTACAATTCAGCAATGCTTGTTTCATCTCTTGATACTGGCTATGTTTGAAGTGAAAAGATTTAGGAAACCAACCAAACCAGTTATTTACTTTTGACTGAGCAAGTGGATTTAATGTTGAGATATTCATTCAGACTTTTTACTTTTTACCTTTTTGAAGAAGAACAGGGCTGTTGGCAGCTTACTCCAGCAATACAATTTGATCATGCTGAACGACTGAATGCCGAAAATTTCCAGGCTCTCCAGTCATAAGATTACCACTGCTGGCCAGTTACTAAGGTGAATTTTGTCAGCAATTGGCTCTTTGCACTGCAGACCTACCCACATGAGGGTTAAAATAAATGGAATGATATACTTATTTTCCACTCTTCCCCCCCTTTTTTATTTTGCTTATTTCCTTAATTATATTTTAAACTTTCACATTGTTATATAGTTCCTTGACTTTACTCCTAAATGTTCTTCATGACTTACCCCCTTCAATTAGTCTCTTCCATTTTTCTTAGCAGCCCATTTAATTATTCATTTGTTAATTGTATATCTTCCTAACATAACCACATAACAATCATTGGAAAATTCTGGGATAAGGGAATTAGTTCAGTCTACCTGGAAATTTGTGTACCTCAGTGGTTCCTGATCGTTTTTGTTTGCTATACACATTTCATTCTGGAGATGGAGCTGTTTGATTGCCAATACTTAATTTGCATGTTTTTTGTAATATGGGAAAGCTTACAAAATTTTCTTCATAAAAAGAAAAAAAAATTTTAATTTTAAATCTTATATATGTATATCCTATTGTATATATTATATATTATTTTTTACTTGCTCCGGTAGTTAGTGCTGCTTATTTGACCCTGGTGGTATCTAGCAGAATATTTCCCAAGGATTTTTATCAACAGCTTCGTCTGTCTGTGCATCAGTTGCACAGAAATGTGTATGCTCCAAATCTTTTCTTCATCTCTTGACTCTCTGGGAGGATGGTCTCACTGAACTCCTTTTTTTATCTGTTGTCCAGAGAGAATAACTCTTGACTTGGAAAATCCAAGTTGAAGATTTATTATTTATCTACCTCATATCTAGGTGTTAGTTAACTCCTAATGTTTGTTGTAAAGACTTCACAGTGCAAGCTTGCTGAGGGGTTGTTGAGGCTCTGACGTCTTTCAAGACCATTGTATTTTCTTCAGTCAATAAAATGATGGTAAGTAGGAACTATCTTTTGTCTCTTTTCTTTGTTTTTTTATATATAGTAATACTTACAAATGGGATTGGTGGCTTTTTATTTATTCTGCAATTACTTTAGTGACAGTAAATATTTTTGTTTTTCTAGCTCATCTTTGTTGTGAAATATTTTCGTTAGTTCCCTAGAGATTAGCACTTTTTCTGTAGACTTGCTGGCCTGCTAAGTATTCCGTTAAGGAGTCCTGTTTGTTTAAACTATATACATGTATGAATTATCCACTGCTGAATTTGTCCTTTGTTTTCACTATTCTAGATGGGCAAATTCTCTTCTTCTGGTTCAGCCACTTTTTATCAGCTTGAATATGAACTTTCCCCACCATTCTTAATTTTTTAACCAAATATTAAATTTTCTAATTGTTTTTCTGTATTTCTAGTTTTGTATTTAATTGTAATTAACTTAGCTTACTGCTATTAGACGTGATGCTGTAGTTGTTTTCTTTGTGGATATTGTCAGTCTGTGTGCTATGCCTTCAATTAGAAGTGCTGCCAGAAAGAGGCTTCTTCACTTTGACCTTTTTATGCTTATCACTATTTACAACAATGACTATGATTTCATTATAATAATTAGACAAGTGTTTTGTATTCTTTCATCGTGCTTTGCTACAATAAATTTTGCTGGCTGGCCTTAATTGTAAGGCCCACATCTTCAATATCACTGCACCTCTCCGAACAAAGAAATATTGGTTTTTGTTTACTCTCAATTTGTTGCATTTATTTTTTATCAAGCATTGTGAAATCAATCTCGGCTTGCTGATGTTCTGTAAGTTTTTCATGTTTCTCCCTCGATGCTTTTTTTCAATTCTAATATATATTTATATATATATATCAATAGCATCATTCTATTTTTCAATAGGGAAGGAAACTTAATTTATACTTTATTTTTGTAAATAAGTGAACTGGTCAAATGGTCCTTTTTACCTCTCCTTGAGAGGATAACAATTTTCTTAATCCTCCACATTTCAACAAAGAAAAAAATATTACAATGGAGAGTGGTTTTTCTTTTGAAAAATGAGACCAAAATATGCTCAGTGCTTCTGTTTCCATGGAGTGCGCCAGTTGATGTAACTTATCCTGTGCATTAAAAAAAAAAAATCAAGTTTGTATAAATTTATCCATTGGTTATGTATATATATAAATATATATATGTATACTTTTGGTCTGGTTTTCATAGTTTCCTTTGCATTTATTAATCCTTCAAACTGTAATGCATCACTGATATCTTATATTTTTTTTCTATAGTGTTTTCTAACATCTAAAGATCTACCTCACTCTGGCATTCCATCATAGCAACAGATTTTTATAATGGATCCTTGAGACTGCAAAATTAAGTTGCAGCTTTTGTACATGTTTTGAGATGGGTGAGTATTAAAATTGATTTTAATTACCCTTTGCTGTTGTAATTGGACCTAGATCTATTATGAGAGGATATGACAGTTCTATTCCATGTTCTTTTCTTTATTCATTTCAGTTGTAAGAGTATTTCTACTACAGCAAGTTTTATAAATAAGTTTTGACATTGAGTGAAGTCTATGCACTCAGCTTTGTGCACTCTACATGATTACTTATTCCTTAATGATTAAATGCATTTGCTCAGAAGATAGTCCAATAGATCCTCCTTAAAAATATCTCTACATGCCAAGATACCACTTGTCCATGTGATTGTGAACAAATTTTACAAATATTTCACCTTCCCAATTACTTCACTAAGATCAGTCTCCTACTCTACTCGACGGATGTATGAGCATTGGATAGAATGCTTTGTGGTATTTGTTCCAGCTCTACTTATTCCTTATAAAGTTTATATTAGTCTCATGTTAGGGTAGCAAATTGGCAGTTAATATTGGATAGAGATATCTTGCATTATTTGTTCCTGGCCTCCTTGCTATTAGTTCGAATCTCACTGATGTCAATTTCACTGTTTTTCTGTTAGAACCTTTTGTACATAGTGTAAACACATTTACCTGTTTTGCCTGAATGGTTTAACATGAATTCTTGTCAGAATTTCAGTTAGATAATAGATATAAATTTGCCTTTCTTTGTTTACAGTATGATGACTGAATTGAGAATTCTTATACTTTCTAAAAGGCATGTGGTAAGTTTATTATTCTCCTAAAGTGTAATAGTTAAATTCTATACTTTGGCTATATTAAATTAAGGTCCTTATGGCTACTTAGCATATTAATATAATATTGGATATTTTGAAATTCCACACATTTTGTGACTTCATTGTATAATGTATTACTTTGTATTTTTCCCCCCAGGTTGTGAACGCTAATTACAAATGTGGAAAAATGAAATTTTATATGAACTATCCTGAATTTGTACAAATTTATTTTATATCCATACAAACTCATTCACTTTTTACAAAGCATATATTTTGTGCCATTTTTCAAATATTTGTCATTTAAATATTCATAACTAACATTTCTACAAATCGTATATATTTTAAATGCCATTTTAAACATGCTCATTTAAACATTGAGTTTTTATAGCTCATTCTTAGAGATTCTTCTCTTTGATCTCAATTTTTGATGCCTTGTGCTCAAAATTATTACAAAACCATAGTCTTTCTGAAAGTGAAATCTGTGATAACAGTCCAACTGTGATTCCTCATTAGTCATTTCATCTAAATAAAATATTCAAATAATTTTTTTTTTTTCTTAGTATGTTTAAATCTGTTCTAAAAGATTTACTAATTTGATATTCAGTTAGTGGTAAGGGAAAATAACATATGCCATTACATTTCAATTTTACTGGTTTTATAATTGTAAAAACTTTCCAGATAGAGCCTCAAAAGGAACAAGACTCTGATTTCCATAGTTGCTCTTACATATGTCGATAATTTATTAGTTTCTTCAATATAATTATCATTTATCACTGGTTCATTTAGTTTTTTAAAACTAGCTATTTGTATATAGCAGAATTTTGATATATCATTGTTCTTCACTGCCATATTCTTAACTGATTATAATTTTGTTATATTTCCAACTAAGAATACATCCTCTGTGTTTTCAATTTAATTCCTAAATAACTAGGAACTTGACTGGTTTCATGAAACAACTTTTTTCTGTTTTCTGATAAATGAATATTGTTTGGAATACAATTAAAGGTTTTTAGATAAATCTGAATTTTTGTCTCAAATTTACTCTAAATTGATGGTAATTTCAGTGAAATGAAGTGTGACTGAGTTGGCTATTATGCTTGGTTTGGATTGTGCATATATCAGGTGCACCATATAGCTAAACTAGAACGATGTAATTGAATTCATCAATTTCTGAAAAATATAAATTTTTATTCAGTTAGCCAATGTGTACATGAATTTTTGCAAGTCATCTTGCAGGTAAATAAAATTGCATGTGCACGACTCTTTTGAAGAAGGTTGTTTCAGTTTACTTTCTACTACTGGGAACTTTCCTATTCATCCAGGTCTTGTATAAGACCATACTTTTGTTTTTTTTAAATTCTGTATAATGGCTTGTTTCTACAATTGTTTGGATGGAACATTTTCAATAGGAAAACATCAAAGGAAAATTATTCTAAAGATATTTTTTAAAAATTTGTTTCTGTAATAAATTCATTTTTGCTTCAATATTGGTGTTGCTATCACTCAAATTGAAATATTTGACTTGTCTTAAGCTTGTTTGATTCTTCATTTTAATGCTTCAGTTTCTTTCAAGGTACCTCGTGTTACAAAATGGGAAACTTTGTTTCAAGTGTAGAAAGTTATAAGGTGCATAAGGAGTGGAAAAAGTACCCAGGGAAGATATACATCAAATGTATGATGTACATCAAGCATATTTTATCTCCTGAAATTCAGTTTTGCTGGTAGAAAATCTATCATAATTTGCAGCTACGTAATTGAATATGTATAGTTTTGTAAATCTCCAATTTGAATTGCTAATTGAGGAATAAATCTGGAGTCAAGATGACCCTGCAGGTGTGGAGCGATTTTCTTCTAGTTCTTAAAATAACGATCTAGGTCCATAGCAGCTATTGGTAATAGGTCCAGTAGAGGGAGGGTTCCAGCAGCAGTGATTTACTTCTTGATGTTATAATGTTTATAGGTTTTATATTGGATTGGAGAGTGCTCTTCAGGTGAATGCAAAGAGAAATTATTGGTAGCTAACAAATTCATGGCTATGATCTTCAGTAAAATGTTCTTTCTACAATGTTATGTAAGGATCTATCATTCATATTTAGTATACAAAATATTCAACCATATTAACCCCATTAAGTCCCAGAGTACTTAAATTTTTAAATATTACTTTTAAATTTTTACAGGTGATTGAAAATAGTTTAAAATGAAAAAAAAAAATTATTAAAACTCCTTTACTTCAAGTAGAAATGGAAATATTCTGTCTTGTAAATAGGACACTCAAACAATGTTTTATTTAATGTTCTCATTTATTGTCCTATTTATAAGACAGTGGGACTTAATAGGTTAAGCACGCATAATGGTTTAGCATCTTTTCCAAATTTGCTGAAGCAAAGGACTTATGCTGCAGAACAGAACCTGCCTTCAGAGTGTGCTTGAGAGTTCAACACAATTGCTGGCTCTTGACATCACAAATCACTTGGTTATATCAGTGCAATCAGACAGTAGAGGTGATGCATATATAGCAAGGATTGATATTGTGGACAGTGGAGATGCATGTTGCACTGAGAATGATCTCTTCTATGATTTCTGTAAATGAATCAGAGCCAGCAGAAGTAAAGGCAAGATAGTTCTATTGGGGATAATTGTGGAGATGTTAAAAGTTGTTATATAGGTCAGTTGCCTTCAATCTTTTCACAACACAAACCTCATAAGATAGAACACTTAGTCTTAATTGTGCGTGAATTTTCAGGTGGAGTTTATTTTTTTTTTTTTTTTTTTTTTTTTTTTTTGTGCCTCGTAAAAAGTTCATTAGATTCCTGAAGACTTATGTTCTGGCTGCTAAAAATAGTCTGCAGAGTTGATGACTCATGTTCTATCAAATTGTGTTATTGTGGCAAGAATGTGGGCAATGTACTTTATACATTCAACTCATGAATTTGATGTTTTGTGCAGTTAAGTTTGCTTTCCAACTACTTGATTTTTGGCATTTGACTGTCTGTATTGCACCTTAGGCAAGTGTCTCTTGACCTGGGTCAACCAAAGGAAACTGGAAGAATTCCTATGTATGCTTTTTACATTTGGGTAAACAAATAGTGACTTTTGAAGATATGTGTGGAAAAAACAGGTAAGGGCTGGCAACAGGAAAACTATTTGGCTGTAAAGTAAATGATCAATATTTATTTAGCTCATGCTGGTATGGAAAAGTGGATGTAGAAACTAGTGAAAATGGGATTAGAATTTTCAATGCTTCCACAATCAGCTCTCATTTTGATTTTCTTTATTGCATTTTGTAACCCAAGATTAATTAGCAGTTGAGGCTGGGAATTCCACAGCTGGTCAGGGTTTAGGTACAAAAGCTAAGGCTTTAACATTACAATTTAAAATTTTAAGCAGGGCCATTCATGATATTATGCTGTAATATTAAATCTGTCACCATCCAAGCCTTCTACTGTTGGGGATATTAAGTTTAAAGACCTCAGATCTAGCTAATTTGTTTTCTTTATCAAATCACTTCTGCTTTTTGGAAAGTTTTTCAGAATGTTCACAAAATGCAAGTTGTTGCATCGCTACATACATCTGACCTCTACCTTTATGTTCACCTGTTCCATACACCCTTGCAACCTTTCTCTCAATCTTCTATAGTTTTTTTTTCTCTACTGCTAACCATCGCCTTTTCTTAACCCCTTCTTTTGACATCCATCTCATCACCATTCCCCTTCTCTGAACTCAGCATTTACCACTGACCACTCATCTGGCCTAGTTCACAGCCATCTTTCACTTTCCCTTGTATCTTGAAGGGGTGATCTTATCTTCCTAGCTCAATTCCAGATTACTCTCATCCACCCACCTCTACAGGAACAAGTCTATTTCTGTTCTTTAATCTCATAACCTGAAGTATTAAGAGACTCCTGTTTTCCCACTCGGTTGAGGGAGACTTACTAATTTCTCAAGTTATGTAGTAAGCTCGCTTGTACTGGTTCCACAAATTGTCCCTAGTAGACTCTTGTTTGACATTAAGAAGTGCATCTAGCTGTAGAATCTTCCAATTAATGAATGTTAGTATTATTAGTGATCTAAGTATTGTGAATTGGCAGGTCAAACTAACCCATACCATCATGGTAGACTAACATCTTGGTGATTGGCAATTTTGATCACTTTTGTGATCAAACCCTGCCAGAACTTATCTTTTTTTCCTGTGAACTCGGGATTTATATAAGCCCAGGTTGATGACACAATGTAGGTTGTAATTTCTTTTCATTTAATTAGGTGCTATTATTACTGACTTGGGTTACATACAATCTTAGGCATGTATTACTAGAGTTTAGGTTAATGCCAGTGAAATATTAATTACATTTGTATTATTAAAGTAGTCTAAGGGTAGTGAATTAGCAGAACTTGTTAGAACACTAGAAAAAATGCAATATTTGGGTTACATTTGAAGTTCAAATTCAGCTAGTCTTTCAAGGTTGATAGTGGGGTCAGTGGTATTTACTAATACTCTCCTCAAAATTTGCTAATTTTATCCTAGAAGAAACTGATTGGAGTGGCTGTAGTGTAAGCTTATTAACTATTTGGAGAGGAATGTTTATTAACACAGTCATAAACACTGACGACAAATCTATAATGTAATCAGTTGTCTATTTTTAGTATTTTATCTTTTTCTGTGTGTTGCTCATTCACTTTGTTTTGAATTAATAATGCATTATCTTGTGACTTTGAGATAATGATGGTGTGATTATTTTTAGAATGAGATTGTAGGGTAGGTGTGAAAAGTTAGATCTGTCTTGTTTGAATGTAAAACAAAGAAAAACTGGGTTGGATATGGCTGATTTTAAATGCTAAAGGGTTAATGAGAATCTGTTAGAAATTACATTTAGACTATTCCCACTATACTGGGAACACAGCACGATAGTTCATGAGACAAGCTAAAACAAGTATGTTTCCTGATTTTCAAATTCACTGAACTCAGAAATATGTAAATCAAATTATGAAATTGAAGCCAATAAGTGACTTCAGACTTCTAGCTAGAACACAAACCAGTCTTGAAAAGGAGGACAGTAGAAGCTCAAAGATTCATTGCATTGTTAGAAATTCAGAGTTGAAGTGCCAGTTGTTTACATTATTAGATAGACTGAAAGCTTATATCGGTGGGGTGGGGGAGTATAAGGTTCAAAGCAAGGTACTCAAGATGCTACCTCACCTCATCCTAACTACTGCAGAATTTTCCTGTAATTAAATGAGACAGAACTACTTTCCCTTTCTATGCTACCAATAATTCTTTTCCCCTCCTGAAACCACTTCTTGACTCTCCTTTGTATTTTTCACTATTCATCTCTTATGTTGCCAGCCATCGCTCCATCTCCCTCATGTCACTTAAGTCTCATCTGCTATGAACTCCCTCATCTCCACTCCCTATCAGAAGATTCTCTTTCTCCTCACCCTTGCAACTTTTAATTAACTTCATCGCTTATCCCTCTCCTAGCTATTGCGTTATCCTGTTATTCACTTTGTATTGCCTTCTCCCCTGAATCGCTTCTGTTGACAACATTCCATTACCACCTGTTCTTCTTTCAGCTGTACCCCTATCCTTAACTATCTCTCTTTAACTGCCATTTCTGATCTTCCTTCACATCTCTCCAGATTACCACTCTTTTACCCTTATACAGTCCAGGTATCCAAGCCATCATCTCTACTCCCACTTGGCTATTTAGTGTTGCAAGTTACATATGGTAAACTCGCTTGTGCTAGTGCTTTTACCTGGTGAAATGAAATGGTTGACATGAGAAAGGCCATTCAGCTGTAGAAATCTTGGCATAACTGGAGCATGATGTGGTCCTCGATTAGATCCTGTTGAACTAGTCAACCCATGGTAGAAATGAGTTATCCCTATTAATTATAGATGGAAATCTCAAAAGTATTGTGAAAAATATAACAAAATGAATAGGTGAGCTGCTATAATTTTACATACATTTTTACTCATGTGATTAAGCTTTCTTTACATAAGTACAGATGTCTCATATTCAAGACATATTCCGTTATGTTCTCTCTATTCTCAGTGTGTTGTGTAAATATATAACTATCATACTTAATCAAAACCAAATATTGTCTTGAAGAATTATGTATCAAACAATAACAAACAATATTGCTTCAATAATGCTTTAATGATCACAGTAAACAGGGAATATCTTGGGATTTGGTTTTTCTTTCTTTCTTTCACCTGACATTTTGCAAGAGTTAGGCAACATTTGGAGAAGGAAGAAAGATTAAAAAAAACAAAAACAAACCCCCTGACTAACACAAAATGGAATGTGACAGTTCAAGTTAGTACATGCACAATAAATTTGTGGCTTGTTCAATTTAAATTAATAGAAGCTACACCAGGCAAACTTTCCATGCTGCTTTAACTTGACTTTCTGGAGATACATAAAAATTATAATTATAGAGCAGAACATCACAACCCAAGAGAAAAAAGTTGAACATCTCTTCAATTTTCACTAAGCTGACTATGACAAGCTGAAATGTTTCTTATTGACTGAAAGATTCAAAAAGATAATGAAATTTGTCTTGAAGACAAGAATAATGTCACTTATTTTACAAACAGCAGTCAATAATATGGAGGGGGGGGGGTTAATTTAAAACCAGATAGCTCTTATTGAATACTTTTTTGCCAGAAAGACTAAAGAGAAATCAGAATATAGAGCAGATATGATGATATATTGTGCATTTTCACAAGATAGCCAACAACAGATTGATAATATAATAGTTGTTAGATTTTGGACATGAAAATAATATTCTCTGATGAATGTTTTTTTTTTCAAATGAAGTTTTCTGTTTTAACTTTTTCACTTTCGTCAGTAATATGGCCGGCGTGGATTGTTCTGTAAAATAATAAACCAGTTGATTAGATTAGGAAAAAAAAGGAAGCTACAAACTTTACATTATGTATAAAATGACCAGTAACATTTACTCCTTTAAATACATTATACACTAATACTGAACAGTGACAATGAGTGCTCAACATTGGTAGATAAATATTCTTTATTTGTGGATTAACAAGGTAAACCAATGGTTTCATGTGAAGAGATCTCCCCGATTGTTCAAGACTACCACATGGAAGTGTTGGTACTTGTCTCCATTTTGCGTGAGATTATATATGCATACACACAATTATTTTTCTCACTCAAACTACCCATGTTAGGTCATACATAGGATATTTTATCGAATACTACCTTCTATCATATGCACATAACAAAATGTAAGATACTAATCAACTATTTTCCCAGTGTAATGTATTGCTGTAATGGAATAAAGACAGGAAGATACATATGAACTCACCAATGGATTAGGTCGGAATCTGTAGGCAAGCATCATTCGTTTTCTAAAGGCTTCATATTCATCATCATCTTTTGTAAGATTTGCAGGCCGCTCAACTCCAAATCCACCACCATCAACTGACTGAATACCTCTGCAATCAAAATAAATTTTATCTTCTTATATCCTTTAAAATATAGGCATATTACACTTTATATCTTATGAAGAAATTGCAAGTAGATATTTCAATTCTTGCTAGCAAAAGAAAAACTATAAATGATTCATGTATCATTTATCTTTTAAACACAAAAGACTTTTTTGTAATGGAAAGGGAATATCATTTATTTTAAGTCCATGCAAGCATGGGAAAATGAGTGTAAGAAGAGACTTGTATGTGTTGCCCTTCATTAGTATCTATTTGGAACTTCATGCCACAGCTAGCTATCCACTTCTAAACTGATGAAACAATCATGGTCAATTCTTTACTATAGCTTCAATTCCTGATGAATGGCAAACATTTCTGCCAATAGCAACACCCATCATGTCATCAAATTAAAATCTATTTCTTATGACATATAAAACCAACAAATTGCCTCACAAAACATTTCTTAGCATCACACTGAAATTCAGTAACTCAAGTAACCTTTCAAGAAAATTCTAGTTTATTAACAATTCCAAAACCACATCTAACTCATTTACTTTTTCCTTCAGAGCTTTAGATAACTTGATTACTTTTGGCCTTACTTTGCTCTCATTTGGCAGCAGAACAAAGAAAGTTTAGACTGAATGATGGAGTATGAAAATAATTCAATGTCTACATTTGAGATTCAGTATCCTAGAATCTCAGTAACTATTTTGTTTCTTTTTGCAGTGAAAATATATATTATGAATGTCATCGACATTGAACTAAAACTGTGAAAATAATTATGGAAACTAATGGAGAATTAAGATTGAAAACACATACTTATTAACTGGAGTTTTTATACCCTGGCTTTCAGATCCTAGGCCTTCTCCTTCTTGCCAGCCTAGACGTTGCAACATCTGGTAACCAATATTTTCGCAGGTCAGCTTAAATTCTTTGTAGTCAGAAAGATCAGGCTCTCGTCCTTCTTTTAGTGCCTATAAACAATAGTAAATGAATTTAAGTACTAAAAAGTTGAGCAAAAGACTTAATAATGACATAGTAAAGAGGATGAAATCGGGTATTAACACGTCTCATACATTTAGACTACCATTATATTTCTGCAGTGTTGATGTTTTAATACAGTACTGGTGCCATGTAAAAAGCACCCGGTCTACTCTGCAAAGTGGTTGGCATTCAGAAGGGCATCCAGCCATAAAAACCATGCCAAAACAGACATTAAAGCCTGGTGCAGTCCGCTGGCTTGCCAGCTCCTGTCAAACTATCCAACCCATGCTAGCATAGAAAATGGATTATTAGTAATATCTCGACTTATAAGCAAATTGAGACTTAATTGAAAAAAGTTCAATCATTTTGTTATTCATAACATGTAGCTACTACATTTTTTTATGTTGGGTTACACAAGCAAATATATATTGGTTTACTATTTCCAACCTATTGACTGAACAAACAGCAGTTTAAGTATGTTTAACAAAGTAAAACACTATACTCTTCTAGCATAATATATATATATATATATACTTAATCATGAGCAAGGTAAACAGAACTACATTTTTGAATCAGTTTTATTCAACCAGCTTTTTTGGCTAACTGCCAATATCAACAGTTGTAACTACTCCAACCATATAGCAAGTACTATGTTTTACTACTTGATATATATATATAGGATATATATATATATATATATATATATATACACACACACACACACACACGTGTCCTTGTGTCTGTGTTTGTCCTCCACCACTGTTTGATAACCAGTGTTGGTGTGTTTACATCTCTGTAACTCAGCAGTTTGGCAAAGTGACCCATAAAAGAAGTACCAGCTTTAGAAAAAAATAATAAGTACTGGGATTGATTTATTCAACTAAAAATTCAAGGCAGTACCACTGCATAGCTGCAGTCTAATGACATATAAAAGACATATATACTCCTATGTAAAACCATGTGACTGGTACTGAAATTTTTCACAAATGTAAATGGAATAAGCTAAATTTCAGATCCAACTCTCTCTCTCTCCCTCACACACAAGTTTACAATATTATAGTTAATTAATCATCAAACTAAATAATCATCTCTGACAATGAGTATGTAAATTTCCAAAATATATATTACTTACATTGTATGTTTCCATAAATTTTTCTAATTCATCTGGAGGCAAAAAATCACCAATAAAATGTTTGCCCTTGTTCATTTCTGTCAACTGTTCGGCCCACTCTGAAAAGGGAAATATAATTGCACAATGAAAAGGAACATTCTTAATTCACTGAAGACAATTTTAAGTGTTGGTATCGACATTTTTTATCTTTTACTTGTTTCAGTCATTGGAGTGTGGCCATAAAGGATAAGCAAATTGACCTGAGTACTTATCCGTCTCTTTTGCTTAACCATTAAGTTATGGGAACATAAACAAACCAACACTGGTTGTCAAGCAGCAGTGGTGGAGGCAACCATAAAAATAAACACACATATATTTGTGTGTGTGTGTGTGTGTGACAGGCTTTTATCAGTTTCTGTCTACCAAATCAACTCACAAGGCTTTGGTTGCCTGTGGCTATAGAAGACACTTGCCCAAGGAGCCACACAGTGGGACTGAAACTGTAACCAAGTGGTTAGGAAACAAACTTCTTACCACAAAGCTACACCACAGAGATGAAAGTAAAATAAGACTTTCTAATGTCCAAACCAATGCTATTTAAGTGTAACAATCGCAGATACCAATCAATAAATTTAATTTTTAGCTCTAGAAGTAAAAATCTGAGAATTGTAAGTTATGTTGAGTAAAAGTTACTAAAAATCACTAAACTTTTTAACATCATCAATTAAACCTGGAAAATTTCTTTAATCTTTTACTCATTTCAGTAATTAGACTGCCATGAAGTTTTAACTGAATAGATTGATTCTAGTAATTCTTTTTGTTAAGCCTGGTACTTATTCTATCAGTCTCTTTTGCTGAACCACTAAGTTATAGGGACATAAACACACCAACACCAGCTAAGTGGCAGTTGAGGGCAAATATAGACACAAAGACATGCACACATAGATATATGTATATATACAATGGGCTTCTTTCAGTTTCTGTCAACCAAATTCTTTCACAAGCCCGAGGCTATAGCAAAAGCCACTTGTTTAAGGTGCCACGCAGTGGCACCTTAAACTAGCTTCTTACTACACATCCATGCCTAAATCCTCAGCAAAACCATATATTATTTCTCAGCAACACACATATAATATAAAAGTCTGTTCTTACCTCTGGTAGCATTCATTTCAGCCATTCTTTTTTTATGCTCCCAGGTACCACCTTCTACATCCTCATCTGAATCATATTCGTATATAGGATTTAGAGCAATACCAGCTGCCTCTGCCATCACTGCTGCTTCCTTGGCTTTCTTCTGAGCTAGAATTAGCTCATACATCATGTTAAGCTATAGTTTGATAGAATGGGAATGATTTTATAATGTACAAAATAACAAAAATTACACAATAACTAAATGGTAACTAATAATTCACTTATGGGTCTCCATTTGAAGCATCAATCTCATATATATATATAAATCCTCAAAGCAATCATCTGCTAAAAAGATGTGCTTTGGTGGGTCTTGAAAGACGACATGTGAGTGACAAGAATTGTTGAAGTATTGCAGATAAACCTATGCTCTTCTATTTGTTCCTATAAGCAAAACAGTTGGCCCTGATTCTGATGTGTTTATTAGTGTATATAAAAAGTCAATACTAAGTTCTTTGATCATCATCACTCTCATAAAAAGACTGTCACTTATGGATGCCTTTAAGAGCTAATCTATGCATAGAAGATTATATCCAACAACAAAATTATCCATGGTTGGCTTCTTAGTTTGTATCATTTTTTATCATTAAAATGAATTCTGCAACCTAACTGAATATAGCTGAAATTAATTACATACAAATTAAACAGCACCAACATTTATCTCATTTCCTTAGTCCTGAAATAACTTTTGTCATAATTTTGTCTGAGAACAAAGACTAAAGATCAATATTTTCAGACTTTCCTAGCTAAGCTTATCTCTATTAACTAATAAAGTAGATCCATAAACAATTGTAAAAATGAACACTCAAATAGCTATAAATCTTATACAAAATTCTACAAATTTCTCTGCATAAAATTCAACAAAACATTTATGTGGCAAATTAAAATAAAACAATGTGGGGGATCAGCATGACAAAGAATAGACCCAACTTTTCCTTGTGTGTTGCAAACGGTGACTAAACGAGGTTGAGTCAGGATATGTACTCTGACCTTGTAAAACCAACACCAGCAATGACTACCCAAACAAACCCATGGGTTATGAGATGCAGTGGTGTCATTCACCAGAAGAAAATCACCAACAAATAGTGGATGCAGTGACATGGTGCTGCAGCATATTACCCCATACTGCTACTCTTCCTTCTCTTTGAACTAATAACTCAAATTATCCAAAACACAGTATTGTGGAGAACTTCAGTTTCATGCTTTTGAAAAAGCAATGTTTACTGAAAAATAATATCAGATTTAGTTACTATGTTCCACCCATTCGTCCAAGCTTGACTAAGCAATCAACTATGATGTAAGAAAGGAATTTGTTTTTTGTTAAATCAGGTAAAGCAGAAGAGAGTTAGATGCCTTGATTCAAGCTGATGGCTAAATGGTCAATAGCTTAGCATCTAAAACTTGCAGCAGTTGTGCTTCATCTTTAAAAACATCCATTCATTATTCAGTAATACCAAAAGTAAAGTTGGTAATAAATTTACACCTTCTCTGAATCTTTTCACATTAATCTCAATTCACTTCATGGATGTAAATTAAAAGTTATTGTTTTATTTACATCAGTACACACAGAGTATAAAATCTAAAATGTGAAATAATAAAATATTTGTAGGAAATAATGCTAAGAGTTTTTTTTTAACATTAATGAATAAAACTATGTACTTGTTTGTGAACAGAATCGTAAACGAAAATAAAATCAATAATAATACCAGGCTCTAATGGCTTCTGATCCTAAGTGATTGGAAGTGTTTTCATGTACATGTTTTGTCTTGGTATAAAAGATGGGCTACAGCAAATATTCTGCTTAATACCACAGATTTGCTGGTCAGTTGTTTGATCTTAAGCAGTTAAGCATGTCCCTTGGTGGCTGTCTTTGTCCATCTCTGAGCATGAGCAGAAGTAGTGGGGGAACATCATAGTTATGTGTTGAGAGGAATTCTTTGGGGTTTAAATAATTCACCTCTGGAAACATTGGTGTTTTGTTCAACATCCTTAAACAACTCTTATTCAGGGACCTTTTGAGCGGGATGGGCTATTCGGCTCGAAGAAAATTCTAATTGGGCCCCACCTGCAAGGTCATTTGCTGTTTATCTTGATATGAGATCACCATGTCGCGCACATATGGTTGTGATGCATGTGCCTGGTGTACCCTTAACAGACGGGTAGTCATGATGGGCTTCATATATTTTACCAGTGTCACTTTGATGGCACGTACTGCTCTCTCACTCAATATTAATCTTTACTTTATTCACCACTGAGGATTTATATAAAGAAATTGGGGATGGCACAAGACAACATAACACAAGAGAGTGGGATTTAATCATGTAAAAAGGTAGTAACAATTAAAATTATAAATAAATCCCCAAAAGAGGAAGACTTCTAAGGGCTGCTTGTGGAAAGCCCACAACAACCACAATCACCCTGACCTCTAGATCAAGTGTCCTCTCCACCTCATCTACTCTTGGCTTTGAGTAGACCCGTTCATTCAGGCCATTCGTACTACATTCACCTACCTTTTAACAAAATTGCTGGGAGGCAGCACTTCCCTCTCTACCCGCCCTTTCACAAATATATAATTCCAGATTCATTTCTTTTCTCATTTGAAATTCTCTCCACAAGAAAATAATTGTATATCTATTCAATTTAATGTTGATATTTCTTTAACTTTTATCTTTAGGTCCTAGGTTCTCAAATTTAAGAAAGCAAGCCTTTCCTATAATTCAGTTTCCACACAAACTTCCCATCATTACGCGAATAATCTCTCCCACAATGGATATTTAATCCTTAATCCAAAGTAAGTATTTTTTAAAAATTTATTTGCTAGTCTGGACAAAAGGGCATTTTAAATTATAATTCAGGAAATGGTTTCAATAAGTAATTAATTTTATGCATGTGGTTTCTTTCAATAACCTCGTTCTTAATTCTATGAAACTTGCATAGATCCTCACAAACCAAGGTAATATTTCCCCATGGCCGCATGTGTTTTTCATGGAAGACTAGAATTGAATAACACTGGTTGTATGATGGTGATGTTTGTTTGCAATCATCTTGTGCACACACATTACATGTATTTCTTGTCTCATTCATTTGACTGTGGTCAAACAAAACACCAGGACAGTTTTTAATGCCATCTACTTATTTTATTCTATTGTTTCTTTTGCTGAACTGCTATGTTATGGGGATGTAAACACACCAACACTGGTTGTCAAGTGGTGGTGGAGAACAGAAACAACCACACACACGGTGGGCTTCTTTCAGTTGCCTTCTACCAAATCCACTCACAAGGCTTAGATCAGCACACACACAGCTATGGTCTGCTCAAAATTATAGTGTAAACTACTTGCCCAAGGTGCAATACAGTAGAACAAAACAGGAAAATACAGTTTGAAAGCAAGCTTCTTAACCATACAATGGAAAGGCAGACACTGAGTTCAGTGAAACACAAAGCTTAAGCTATTCATCAACTATTACTCTTTTACTTGTTTCAGTCATTTGACTGCGGCCATGCTGGAACACCGCCTTTAGTCGAGAAAATCGACCCCAAGACTTATTCTTTGTAAGCCTAGTACTTATTCTATCAGTCTCTTTTTGCCGAACCGCTAAGTTATGGGGACGTATACACACCAGCATCGGTTGTCAAGTAATGTTGGGGGGACAAACACACACACAGACACACATACATATATATATATATATATACATATATATATATATATACATATATATATACATATATATATATATATATATATATATATATACATACACACATATATACAACGGGCTTCTTTCAGTTTCCGTCTACCAAATCCACTCACATGGCTTTGGTTGGCCCGAGGCTATAGTAGAAGACACTTGCCCAAGGTGCCACGCAGTGGGACTGAACCCGGAACCATGTGGTTGGTAAGCAAGCTACTTACCACACAGCCACTCCTGCGCCTATTGTCAACAAAGTTTATCAAAATCATTTTCCTTAACCTTATTTGAAGCAATCAAAACCAATGTACTTGCTTTGTCAAACTGTCTAACCTGTGCTAGCATAAAAATTAAAAAAAGTTGGAGGTTAACTAGTACTGATAACTATATAAATCAATCTGGTATGAACTATGCTAATAACGCAGAGGGTCAGTGTACCTTAATACAATTATTTCATGAAGATCATTATTTTCCACTTCAATCAATTAGATTAACTTACATTAATGAGAGGAAGTCAAGTTGAGGTAGTAGGCACTTTATAATTCAAGAAATACTCTGTAGAAAATGAACACTAAAGTGAGATTAAAACATGCATCAGTAAAATTGCATAGTAGAGGGGAGAGGGAACTTAAATATAAATTCTTTTGGGTAGGTAAACCCTTTAGTATTCAGATTACTCTATCAAATGGAATGCTTATTTATTCATGCTGTTTTGAATTAATCTCATAGCTTCAAGATTTCAATGTGATTATTTTTAGAATGACATTGTAGGGTATGTGTGAGAGGCTGGATCTGGCCAGTTTGAACATAAGACAAGGTAGAATATTTGGGCCAGATATGGCCAGCTTAAATGCTAAAGGGTTAACTAGCAGACAGAAGAGATAGAATATAGGAAATACTGTACACTATGTAAATATGATACGTAAATTAAGGGAAAAATCTATTCTGTGAACATTTGATGAAGAACCTCTAAAAATAGATAAGAAAGAAACTATTATAAGAAGCAAAATTTAATACTTATATCACTCAACACAGAAACACTTATATAAATGTGCATGGAGCTATGGCTTTGGCAAAAGAAATCAGGTTTGAGGAAAGCTTCTGATGTCGTAGGTTACAAACGACTGCATTGTCTGCTAAACTAACTGCTTACCATAGGAAAGAATACAAAATGACTCCATGAAACAGATTGCTCATTTTAGATAAGAAAAGTAAGAGCTTAGGTGTGTGACGATGTAGAGGATGTGTACATTTAATAGCAGAACAAATAGCTGGTCATTAAAAGATAATAAAGTCATCAAGAAGTTGGAGGAAAAATACATTCAGGCAGTGGATAATGAGGTAGTAAAGCAGCCAAATAAATCAAGAAAAAGATAAAAAAAACAGCTGCTGAAAATAGGAACATATCTCCCTTTAACTACACCCTACTATCTTTAGAAGGAACTATTTAAAACAACAAACTCCTATATCACAGTAGGCTCTTCTCGCTACTCAGCAGTTGTTTCTGTAGAACCAGATCAACAAGAGAATGGTTTTCATCACCAACAATTTCTTGTCACTGAGATCATTAGTAAAAGCAAAGTTATTGCCCTTGACATGAGAAGAATTTTTAACCATACATATTACAAAACACTCTTTAACACTCCTTTCAGCATCCATAGGGTCTCTAGCTCCTATTCAGGGGTTCATCAGAGTTTATTTGACTCATGCACTCTTTTTTTTTCAATACAATAGTGATCCTTATTTGCACACTTGCACGCACACTAATACAGACAGTACTGGCCTTCACTCATACTTGACACATGCCACTGAGACAAAATTTTTTGCCAGGGATTCATTAAAAAAAAATTTCATAAACCAATGTCCTACAAACACTTACATAAAACATCAAAATGGTTAGCAGTAGCACTAATCACTTGCTTCCGTGGATATATAGATAAAAGTAGTAAACATAGAAGGGAAAGTTAAAAGTTGGTGGAAAGAGTTACAACCAATCTAATATAGAATAAAGACAAAATGGATAAACGGCGGTGACTGCTGTAGTTGGTTAGCCTGGGTCAGCTTTGAGAAATGACCATAAGTGTTCCAGCCATGACCATCTCATTTTGGTTACTTTGGGGACTTGATGCCTCACTCAGAAGGCTATCACTATCAGGTATAAAAATATGAATATATTTATGGTGAGTGAGAGTTGGCAAGTTTATGGAACACAATAAGCACCATAACACTGCATTTCTTAAAGAGATGGGTTCCTAAGTATCTTACACTCTATAGTTCCAAGTGAAAGTTATTCAGGCAATACGAGGGGCAGAAGGTAAAAATACAATCAAGAGTGGCAATATAGCCAATGAAGATTTTAAAATTAAATAATTGCATTGTTTCCCTAACGTCCTCGAAACCATTATGAAGATATTCAGAATTAACAATCATAGAAGCTTGTATATTAATAAATACACCATTTTTACTGAAAATAGGAAAGCAACACAGCTAAAGGGTTGTAGAAAAGATTTTGGAGAGAGATCGAGATCTAGAGATGATCAAAATCAACACTAGGTTTGCAAAAGGCACTAAAAAAGTCTAATACTAGTTTAAAGAAGGAATTTACAGAAACCTAAAACCAAAGCCATCAGTGTGGATTTGGTAGACGAAAACTGAAAGAATCCTGTGCAATGTGTATGTGTGTGTGTGAATGTTTGTTTCTCCTTGTCTTGACATCGAATTAGTGTCACTGTCAAACATGTAGTGTCAGTCATCTCCAATATTCTGTGAAAACATGTCTGGCCATAAGAAAATATTACTTTGCTTGGAAGCAGATGAGGATTGGCAACAGTAAGGCTATCTGGCTGTAGAAAATCTACCTCAATAAATTTCCATGTGAGCATGGAAAAGTGGACATTAAATTGATGATTAACATTTTTAAATAATGCAATTGTTTACCTTTGCAACTAAATTAGTAATTAATCATTAATAATACGGTGGTACACCTTTTCTGGCCTGACATGCCGATATTTTAATTTCTTGAAAATTTATCTCACTAGAGTGTCACTTATATGTATACATGTTCTTTTGATTTAGGTTAATGCATATAAGCTATGAACAATATGATGCTGCAGGAAGGTTATTTTTCTCTTAAAGTCCATTGTGTCACCTAAAAATCAATAACAAATCACTGTTGACACGTGTCGTAGTTTGCCATCATTAACCTACTGTATAAAGTGATTGTAAGTTTAGAAAATTATTGATGACAAAGAGATTTTCTCTGTAAAAATGGATGCCTGGTACACATCTGTCTTTAAAGATCCTATTGCATATTCAACACATGCTGCAGTCTATACATAGCTTAGATGAGGAAATGACTAACTATGAAAAGTACTAGAGTATTACTGATAACAAGTACAACTGATGGACAGGCCTGATTTTGAGGTGAGTCAAAAGTTTTGCAATATTTGCATACATGCTAGTTTGTGGAGTGCATATCATGTGACCAAGTAGATGAAGCCATGGAAGGTACACACTGGGGGTTGGCAGTGTAGTGGTAGTTGGAGTATTGACACACTGTACATTGCTTCAGTATGTATGTGAGTTGAAATGCATTCAGATGAAAATGCAATGTAGTCTAATTTGGGAACTTATGCTTTGCAAGTTTGAACTGGGCTGTAACACTATTTTTAAAAAATGACAAACTATTACAAAGTCTTGAAAGGTGTTTAGGTAATGAGGTTTCATAAACTTGGTGAATATTCAATAAAATCATGGAAGTGTAATTTTTTTCCTAATTGAGGCCAATTCAAACAGCAGAAATAAAAACTATTTCAATAATTCCAGTTTTAAAAACAAAATGTTTTCTCTTCACAGTTAATATTCTCAATATAAAATGCTTTAAGTTTTAATAAGTATTAAAACATTAATTTTAAAACAAGCAATGCCTATAAGAAACCTGATGTGCAAACAGTAATTACATTATCTACAATTCAAAGGGTATAACAGAAAACTTACCTCTCTCTGTTCTTTAATCTGTTTTAACTGGTCATCAGAAAGCGAATCACTGCCAACCATCTTGCGGGCAAAATCTTGAATTGTCACAACTAAAAGATAAAGAAGAAATATATAACATTCATTAGCTATCTCCACTGCTCTTTAAACTCATCTAACCATCAATACTCTCCCATCCTGTGTATAGGTATCTCAGCCTACTGCTCTTTAAATTCCATGTCTTTAATGATTTCAATATACACAACTTTTAGCTAATTGTCTGGTACTGAGCCAATGAAAGATCGTCTATGCAATTGCTCAATTTGCTGGAGAAGAGATTCAAAACAACCCACATCAGAGCAGACCTGATGCTAAACATCAAGTACAACACTGCTGACATAAACCAATAAGGAAACCAATGTTCACATGGGATGGATGGTTTGACAGGATCCAAGCAGTCACTGTTCTCCAGTGTCTGCTTTAGCAGTGTTTCTACGGCTGGATGCCCATTCTAGCACCAACCACTTTATAGACTAGTTTGTCTTTGTTTTGTGATGCCAGCATCACTGAGGTTACCTTGTAACTTGCAAGACTAAGAGGCTGGTGTAGCCTCTATAACTGAAGGAAAAAAAGAGTAATGTAAAATGACAGGAACAGATTTATAGCTTTGAGTGAGCGGTAGAAGAGAGAGAGTAACAGAGGATTCACTATTGGGGAAGGAAGAAGATTAGTATCAGGATGTAGGGAGAAAAGAGAGGACAGAGTGGAAAGGTGATAAGGTAGGGCTGAGGGGCAGGGAAATCCTACATTATAAAAGCAAATATGAACAAAAATATGTAATGGGTAAAAGAACAAGAGAAAATAGACAAGGGTAGCAAGGAATTTGGACAGCCTGTGAAGGGTTTGTGTAAAGTATGAGAGAAGGCCAGAGGGGGACAAGATAAAGAGTGCAGCGATAGAAAGGCGGCGAGCTGGCAGAAACGTTAGCACGCTGGACGAAATACTTAGCGTTCTGAGTTCAAATTCCGCCGAGGTCAACTTTGCCTTTCATCCTTTCGGGGTCGATAAATTAAGTAGCAATTACGCGCTGGGGTCGATGTAATCAACTTAATCCCTTTGTCTGTCCTTGTTTGTCCCCTCTATGTTTAGCCCCTTGTGGGCAATAAAGAAACAAGATAGAGAGTGCAATGAAAGCAAAGAGGGAGAAGCTGGAGGGTAGCATAGAAGTGGGAAGTGCAGTGTAAATGCAGAGAAAGTATCCCTGATGTGGGGGAGGGGGCGGATGGTGAGAGAAATGGATGAATGCAATGAGATCAATGAAAGAAAGAATGGCTGGTGGGATAACCCAAGAGAGAGAGTGTGCTGATTGGTAATACAGCAGGATGAAGCTAGAGTTTACTGGGTAGGTGGGGTGAGGGATGGTTCAGAGCAGAATCTTCTGGACTGGCTCCTGTGCAGGTGGCACATAAAATACACCATTTTGAGTGTGGCCGTTGCCAGTACCACCTGACTGGCCTTCGTGCTGGTGGCATGTAAAAGCACCCACTACACTCTCGGAGTGGTTGACGTTAGGAAGGGCATCCAGCTGAAGAAACTCTGCCAAATCAGACTGGAGCCTGGTGTAGCCATCCGGTTCACCAGTCCTCAGTCAAATCGTCCAACCCATGCTAGCATGGAAAGCGGACGTTAAACGATGATGTAGAGAAGAGTCAGAAGTGGAATGATGAAGAGGTGGTCCATCTAGATGGAGAAAAGGTGTGTGTGTGTGGAGGGGGGGGGGAGACTACAAGTGACAAAGAGACAGGAGGCATAAAGGATACAAAGTGAGGAGGGGGAAAAGGTGCAAGATGAATGAGTAGTAAGCTAGGCTTAGAATTAATTAAAATCTGGAAAAAAGAAAAAGCAAGCCTTTTGTGTTAATTAAACCACCCTCCCAATGGGCCCTACAGGAGGCAGATGGACACTGTGATGTGATAGGTATAGAGATAAATAGAAATTATGTAGATTAACAAAAGATTTCTTACCAGGTGGTCGAGACGCAGTAGCTGCAGTTGATGTCATTGGTAATGGTTGAACAGCAACAGGGCAGGGAACTGCATTTGTTCTAGAGCCAGCAGGAATACTACTAGGGTCTAAAAGGTCAGATGGAAGAGGACAGAATTCTTCATGGGGACCCCACCGACTTCGCCGTTTCCTGCGCCCACATTTACCTTCTGCTAAACACAAAAATATAATTATATCAATACTGAGATTACTATTTTTTTTTTCTTTCCTTACACAGACTATTAATATAATTGAACCGCCCCCCCCCCCCCCAAATACAAAATGATGTCACAAGAAGCAATAATTTCATTTTATACAGCCTTCCATCATTTAACACCTAATAAAAGGCATAAAGAAATGTATACAATCTTGTTCTGAGTGATATTTTCTATCTTTTTTCTTTTAATTGTATGAAGTGCAAAAGGAGTATTCAGAAGCAATCTTCAAATGGATTGTAAACTACTTCCATCCACAGACCTTACAAAGTAAAAGTAATTGTTCAAATCTGGTATTATTATGGCTTGTAAATTAAATTTCTGTTTAAAGAATTAAGGTGTATGATGACTATATAAATGAGACAGTTGTGAAAATAAACTTAAATTGTGAGTAATAAACTGATATTACACTGACAGAATTTAACATTTGGAAATTCCAAAGATTATGAGATATAGTAAAAAGGAATATGATAGAACATAATTCATCGCAATCCTGCACAATGGGATTGACCCTGGAACCACATGGTTGTGAAGCAAACTTCTTTTAAACACAGCCATGCTTAACTCTATTTTATTACCAACCTGCCTGAAAGCGCCCCTGTTTCTACGACACAAACTTCTGGTTTTAAAGTAATCTAAATAAAATCTTCTGCCAAAATTTCAGTGTAATAATGACAGTTATTTGAATAAGTTTTTCATTATTCTTTTAAAATTGAAACTATATTTCAAAAGAAATATGGTAACAAAAGGGTCAAGGGAAATAACTGCATGTAACACAAACCCCATTTCTTATTTCAATATGACAATATAGTGTTCAACGGCCCTGTTGGTCTGGGAGACTCCTTCCAAATGTTTCTTACAAGAAATATAAACAGATTTAAAACATTAACTTGGCACTTTAGGACTACTTTGTAAACTTAGGAATTTTTTAATGTCAGATGTTTTGTACAAGGAAATATATTTATATTTAATGCTGGTAAGTAGATTTCAGAGTTTTGAGAATGTGGATTCAATTGTTCGATCAACTGAATTACCTGCTCCTGAATTCATTTGTTACGTGGCTGAGCATTCATTCCATTGACGCATACAACCTTAATTCTCAGGCAGAGACAGTATGTCAATGTGTGTGTGTGTGTGTGTGTGTGTGTGTGTGACAAGGCTGTACTTTTTAAAATATAGACACAATCCACCAAGATGCCATGCAATGGAATTGAATCCAGTACCTCATGGTTGAGAAATGAATTTCTTAACAATTTGGCTATACTTCACTTATATTAAAAATACGAGTAAAATCAGAAACAAATTCTTAACTCTAAAATTTTTAAACAACTATGTTGTAAGCTAAATACTTGCACAAAGTTTCAACTGATATTTTAGATTAATATTCAATGATATACATTAAAAAAAAACAGACAAACTAATAAAAAAAGCTTCAAAGTACAATATCTCTCCTTTAGTTTACCTCTTGATTCACAGCAGTTTTACATTTCATTTGTGTGTGTGTGTTCACTGTGAAAAGTAGACATACAACTATTTTAAATTATCGTAAATGAAATATAAAAAAAATTTCTCCAAACTTTGCTTACCATTATCACCAGTATTTACTGTAGAAGTCATCTGTGTGTCTTCTGTGTTTTTTAAACTACGCAATTCTTCAATTTTCAGCCACATTTTTTTGTGCAGTGAACATTCAGTATCATACAAAAACCTTGAATGGGAAAATTAAAAAAAAAAACTAAAATTACAACAATAACAATTCTAAATGTAATTAAAGAAAACAAAATCAGTCAATTTTATTATATCCTTATCAATAATACATCATTTTCATCAGGCATAGATTGAAGAGTTGTTGGCATAAATGCTTTATCTAGATTCTTTTGGGAGATTGTTAACGGTAAACATCCACACACATATAAATGCTTAGTTGTTTTACAAAGTATCAGAACATACCAAATATCTTACCAATAAGAAGGATTTTCTTTATTTTCAGCCAAGATTTTTTTTTCCATTTCTGGGCCACACTGCGCAATGATTACAGCTAGTTGGTCCACAAGTCCTTGCGGGTCGTCTGCTGGAGAGACTACAATCACTATCAGTATCTTTTACCTCCTAGTGTCAGCCAAGTCTAGCCACTGTGACAGAAACGGCAAACCACTACATGGTACTTGTGGCCCTGTTATACCACTAACATACACTTCAACAAGCACTCATAAACACAAACTTGCAAGCAACAAAGCAGGCCAGCTGACTTCCAGTTGAGACAAGAAAGAGGGAATGGAACAGGATTTTTCAATGAATAAAAATTGCTACAAATAATTTTTATTTGTATTTAAACTCTAGACATGGAATTCCAACAATGCTAAGAACTAAATTTTCTCTACCACGTTAAAAAATGAAAACGAAGATGATTAACATTTCAGAATTATTTTAGTTTATCATTAGGTTGAATTATAGAATCACATATTGTAGCGATTAACTATATAATTCCAGTTAATGAAATTGCTACTTTTTGTATTTCATAAATTACATTAATATGCTCAATAATGCATCATCCATAACAATATATAGTAGGAGCAAAAACTGTCAACAGTATGTGCATGTGTGAGTGTGTGACTTAGTGATAAGGATGTTTTGCTTGTAGTCATTAAGTTCATAAGTTTGATTCCTGAACTGGGTGGCACATTATGTCTTTGAGCAAGGCATTTCATTTAATGTTGCTTGAGTTTACTCAGCTGAAAAGGAGTACCAATCTAGTGCTGGTGCAGCTCTTTTTCTCCCCTACAGCTACTACATCCTTGTTGTTCTGTTGGGTTATATGTAGAGGGCCTAAAAGGTGTTTGCCTGCTCTCATGATTACATAGGTACCTAAAACTACTAGTGAAATCCTGTTACATGCTAGTAGATCATTACTCACTTGTGAGTGATGGTTATGTATAGTATGAACATTGTACTAATGTTGAATGTTAAGGAATAGAAATGGGAAGTAACAAAAGCAGAAATATGAAAAAATGGATGACTCAGGCAGAACAAAATGATTGACTTTTTAAAACAAAACCAGAAGATCAGTATAACTTGAAAATGTGACTTTATATACAACTTTTATGTGTTAAGTGAAAGTAAATTTCCTTTAATAGGTTCTGTTCATTCCAATGAAATTGTACGCTATAAGTAAAAGATATTTTACTTATTAATGCAAAACAAAACTCTTAAGGGGAAAACAAATATCCTTCACATTATATATTCTTTTATCCAATAATAATTTACTTATAGAAGAAAAAACAGTCTCACGCCTTTTGCAATTCCTCAGACTTGTGAGACTGATGCAGCTGATGTTCAGTTTGACACCTGCAGTTCAATGTCTACAGGAAAAACATGGATGGAGAGAGAACTAGAGGTCTTGTCTGAATGTTTACAACAGAGAAGACTCTGCAAAAGGTACTCAAAAACTAAATGATGGTGGTTAAATCAGATTAGGAATACCACAGAAAAGTCATAAATAAAATTTCAACTGCATCATTAAATAGTAATAAAACTTAAGACTCAGGACAATTTTTCTTCTGTCTGCAAAGTTTAGATTGTATTGGGTCATCTCATAATTAATGCGTTTTTTTTTTTTCAATTGCATGAACTAAAAGTCAGGGGGATGGGATAAACTACTTGCATCAACTTGCTATAAAAGCAGGTAGTAATTTTACCCTGTCCTTATTCTTAGTACAAGTTTTGAAGAGCGCAATTCGATGTTAACAGTTGTTTTTCAAAGCTGTAATGAAAGTGACAAAGGAGCATATTCAGCATATTTTGTTTTATGAGTTCAATAAAGACAACAATGCAACAGAAAGTGCAAGGAATATTAATGCAGTATATGGGGATTGGACAATAAACGTAAGCCAGTGTCAATGGTGGTTCCAGAAATTCCGAGCCGGAAACTACAACCTAGAAGACAAGCCTCGTCCTGGAAGATCTACAGAGTTCAATGAAGACACCCTGCAAACACTGGTGGAACAAAATCCCATTGTAACTGTTGAGGAACAGGCAGAGAAGCTTGGATTTGGTCATTCAACTATTCATTGACACCTGTGTGCCATCAGAAAAGTTAGCAAATTGGGTCAATGGGTTCCTCACAAGTTTTCCGAGACCAATTGCATGCAGAAAGTGAATGTGTGCTCTTCTGTGCTGTCACATCACATGAATGAACCTTTTTTGGACTGAATTGTGACTGGTGACAAGAAACGAGTTCTCTATAAAAATGTCAAGCACCAAAGACAGTGGGTAGGGAAAGGAGAAACACTGGCACCCCAGGCTAAAGAAGGTCTTCACCCACATATGGTGTTATCTGTTTAGTGGGATATGAAAGGTTTAGTCCACTTTGAACTTTTAAACACAAACCAAGTGATAAGAAAGGAGATCTACTGTGAGTAGCTTGAATGGCTTAAGTCAGCGCTAGAAGAAAAACGACCATCTTTGGTTTCAAGATGAAAGGTGTTCTTCCATCAGGATGCTTGGCCACATACAGCGAGGATGACATTCCAAAGGCTAGAGCAGTCTGAATGGGAAACGAAGCCCCACCGACCATATTTGCTGGACACTGCCTCATCTGATTATCATTTATTCCGCAGTCTTCAAAATCATTTGGATGGAAAAAATATGAATTTTGCTGACAAGGTCAGAACAGTACTGGAGGAGTATTTTTTGTCATGGACAAGTGAATTTTGGAAGAAGGGCCTTGCAAGTCTACCAGATAGATGGAGGAGCATTGTAGAAAATGAAGGAGAGTATATTTTAGATTAATAAAGAAATTTTTAAAACTAAAAGAAGTACAAAAAAAAAACTGCATTATTTATGGAACAACCCAATATATATATATATATATATATATATATATACACACATATATATAATATATATATAATGTCTAAATTTGACTAAAATCAGTCATGGGCAGACTGCAGCCTGCAGAACATTCTGAATGATACGCCTAATGAAAAAATAATTGGAATTTTTTCTAGTAGTGTGGCCCACCTGATAATGAGTTGTCTCATGTAACCCGTTTCTCAAAAAAGGCTGCCTGTGCCTCATCTAATCTTTAAAACTTTATTTCCTAACATGTAAAAAAATTAAATCTCAAAGCAGTTATAGCAACAATCAAAAGAACAAATGAGTAAGCGTTTGTATACATGCACACAACAAATGACATTAACCAGGCATTCAAATGGCAAACATACCCATCCATACTCCTTTCTACACATATAATGAAGGCAAATATATACATCATTAATGTCACAGAGGTTTACTGTTACTACACTTCCCAATTACAGAAAAATATTTCAACTACAACTAAATTTATTAGAAAAATCAAACAAAGATCAAATATTAATTTACTTAAAAATTAGCTTAAGATTGGAAATTTAAACATCAATAGTTGAAATGAATAAACAAAACTCCTATTGAAAATTTATGAAGTTAAAGAAAATAAGTAAATCCATTAAGGGCTAAAACATTGAAGAATAGGGGAATACCTCTTTCTTCATTTTCTTCTTTCTTCAAATTTTTCAAAACTGCATCCTCGCTCTTTATTCTGTTGTTTGGAGTTTGTTTTGAGTCATTCTGGGAGGGCACACTAACATAGAAAATATAATGAAAATGAGAAAATCCACGATCAGATTGTTACTAGCAATAATAAAGTAAATTAGCATCATTGTAATCTGCTGTTAAAACTTACAAATTGGCATCCACTAATGTAAAATATCTTAAGTTGTCATACTGTTTTATGCTTATGAATTCTATTATTTCTTTGTTACTGACCCATACCTAAGTCAATTGTTGCTTAATTTAAATACTGTTGGCAAATTGGTTTGCAGTTGCATTTTACCTGAAATAATCCTAATCATGTCAATACAGTATGGAAAAAAATCTCAGAACCAAAGGTTTTAAAATTATTATTCCTCAGGAGTGGCTGTGTGGTAAGTAGCTTGTTTACCAACCACATGGTTTCGGGTTCATTTCCACTGCGTGGCACTTTGGGCAAGTGTCTTCTATAATAGCCTTGGGCCAACCAAAACCTTGTGAGTGGATTTGGTAGACGGAAACTGAAAGAAGCCCGTTGTATATAAGTGTGTGTGTGTGTATGTTTGTCCCCTTAACATCGCTTGACAATCGATGGTGGTGTGTTTACGTCCCCGTAACTTAGCTGTTCGGCAAAAGTGACCAATAGAATAAGTACTAGGCTTACAAAGAATAAGTCCTGGGGTCGATTTGCTAGACTAAAGGCAGTGCTCCAGCATGGCTGCAGTCAAATGACTGAAACAAGTAAAAGAGTAATATATGCAGCATTTAATGGGCATTGAATTTACAGCTAGCTAATAGTAAACTGCACATACAGAAAGTGTGTCTATATGTATATGTGTGTATACACACACACAAGTCTGTTACAGCGAAAGTCATTTACAAATGGATCTCAATAAACTTCATTATAAATAAATTTTTAATATCCGCAAAATGGTTTCATGAGTTTAAAGAATTACAGGTAACAATCAACACTCAATCATCACCACATCCTAAAAATTGCTGTCCCTCCACTCTCACACAAAATTTTATCACCATCAGAGATAATAATCCTTTTCTGCTAGAGTGAAACTGTCTGCACTGAACACTTATCCTCTTACCCTAAAAGTCTCTGTTGTATCCATTTATGTCCTGTTCTATTCATTGCATTACAAATGTCATTTTTATTTAAAAGATTTTGTCACCATACAGGGAGACAGAATATCATAGCAGGTTTTGTTTTTGGCATTTCAGTGATTATACTTTTACCAATCCCTTGCTAAATTTTCTGACAAATTCTCAGCACTAGAATTTACATATTCTTCAGTATTTTCAAAGTGGCATCTCAACCTTTTACCTTTAGTATGCATGGTTCAGGTTTTTGTCATCATTTTGTATTAGAAAATGAATTTTTTTAAATACTTCTGCCAACAAATTTGTGCATATGCAGGTAAGACGTTTACACAATATAACATGAATACTATGAAGGAAGATCTATTTTGAAGTAGAATCTAATTCTGCTTAAGTGGTCATGGTGTGACACCATTAATGTATACTTGTTTACAAGACTATTGCACAGTTGTCCCTGAACTCAGAGAATACAGCAGATATAGTTTACAAGACTATTGCACAGTTGTCCCTGAACTCAGAGAGTACAGCAGATATAGTTTATAAGACTATTGCACAGTTGTCCCTGAACTCAGAGAATACAGCAGATATAGTTTACAAGACTATTGCACAGTTGTCCCTGAACTCAGAGAATACAGCAGATATATATATATATATAGCTCTTCAACACATCCTGTGGGACAATACAATGTATCGTTATAGTTTCTTGTCAATGAAAAGTAGATACTACCATTGATCTTTAAATGTTTTACTATTGAAGATAATGTCTTCAAAATATCACAACTTGCCTCCATTTAATAGTTCTAAATATTTACCTCATGCCAAAACACTTTAAATTCTTAATTAACCAGTAAAGGGTATAGGTTATTATATAAAAAATATTTAAGCAAATCAGCTTACTTTGATGTAATTTCAAAATTCTTTTGTTTCTCTGTTTCTGCTGCAACAGAGCTGTGTTCACTGTCATCAGTGTTGTGAGACAGGTTTTCTTTCCGTCCACTTGTTGGCTGAAGCTTTACTGCAAAATAAATTACAAATGAATTCAGAATAAAGAAAATATGCAGACACATTTAGAATTTTCACGATTTTATCATTTTTAATATTATGAAATAAATAAATAATCAATATAATAATTTTTTAAACTAAGTTCAATAAATTTCATCAAATAACTGAAATGAAGCAGATTGGATGTTAAAATGGATTATCCTTTTATTTCATATTCCCAGACAATTGTTTCTGACAAAAGGACCAAGATTTCCATAAAGAGAACATCATAAAGGTCGAATTTGTACTCTTCAGAAGGTGAGATTTAAAGGAAAATAAAAATAAACAATTGAATCGATTCAATTGTTAGTGGAAGAGTGAATATACAAATAACTAAGAAAAAATTCTATGTATATTTTAAACATCTTTTTGTTTATTCTTATTTTGGTTGGTCCAGAACTACAGTTGAAGACACTTGCCTAAGGTGCTATGCAATGGGATTGAACAATAAACCATGTAGTTGGGAAGTAACCTTCTTAGCCTTACAGCCATGCCTGTGCCACACACACAAAGGGCTTCTTTCAGTTTCTGTCTACCAAATCTACTCATAAGGCTTTGGTTGGCCCAAGGCTATATTAGAAGACACTTGTCCAAGGTGCTACACAGTGGGGCTGAACCCAGAACCATGTAGTTAGGAAGCAAGCTTCTTACCACACAGCCAAGTAAAATCAGTCATGGCAGATACTGGTGTCATGCAGGTGGCTCGTAAAAGCACCCATTACACGCTTAGAGTGGTTGGCATTGGTGTTAGGAAGGGCATCCAGCTGTAGAAACCATGCCAAATCAGACTGGAGTCTGGTGCAGCCTTCCAGCCCTGGACAAACTGTCCAGCCCAGGCCAGTATGGACAACAGGCATTGATGATGATGATAATACATATACACACACTCATATAAAATATGAAGTTATATCAAGAGTGATATCTCACCTGGACTGAGATCTTCAGTTGGTGAAGTTGGATCATATTTATCATCTTCGTCTTCCACTGAAGAGATCGATGACGTACTGAGAGTTAAAGCATTTGAATTAGAAAGCTTATAAGATTTACAGCTGGAACCAGATGGAGGAGAAGGAATGGTGGTAGAAGAATGAGAATTAGATGATGAAGATAATCCAATAACTGGTGTAACTGAAGAGTTTGGTATTTTTACAGCAGATAACGTAGAAGGGGTTGGTAGAAGTGGTGTTGGATGGGATGCAATAGTTGAGGTGGCAGATTTGGTTACTGAACACTGAGATTGTATTGAAGATGAGCAAGGCACTTGAGTCACACTTTGAGGTTTTTCTTCTTGTGGTCCAGTTTTTGATACAGAATCGCTTTGCTGAGAAGCTAGACGAAAAGAAAATACATATTTAAAACTGAGTATGACATATTGTTAAAATATACTGAAATATTGTTCTATGTCCTTTAAGATGATAATAGTGTAAAACTAATCATGTAGATAGCATATCAGGAATCTTTAAAAAAAACAAAAAACAATATGAATTCTGTAGCATATGCACCAGCATAAACACAAACATATAAACATTTACTAGCTATCTACAAACACACACTTTTCAACTCCTCAGAGTTAACTTTCTTATATTACATTTGATGTAATTTATCATTCTTTCACAACACTCACAGTAGAAGAATGCGTTCATTGAACACCTACATTTTACTCAATAACAATGACCTATCTTTGGGGTGACATGGCTTACCTAGCCAGGCCTAACTTTCCATAAGCCCGAAACAAACAATTTTTCTTTCTTTCAATTATCTATAGCATTCTACTTGCCATTCAGGATGATCAACAACAACTAGTAGCAAGAAGATATATTCACATTCAGTATTTTTAAGAAAATAAAATTTTTATTAATAGCTTACAAGAGGACTTATGTAACCAGTGAGAGGAAGTAACCTTCATATAGGAGAGGTGGCCTGAATGCTTATAACAGAGTGGACTCTCCAAAAGGTATCTAAGGAGTAGGCATTAAACTGAAAAATGGAGTAAGTCTACCATTCAAAATTTTAATTCATCTTCTGTATTTTCTACAAAGCACAAATTTCCATTCTTTAGATTGTTGACCAATCAAATTCAAACACACATTCTTCTGATGTGATAGCTTCATGCAATATTTCAACAACTTTTCATATATTTTTTCCATTGGTCAAAAATACCCAAGACTTCTTTTGATGCTACACCAACACTGCCATTAGCATATCTTCAACAAACAGTAATATTAGTAGTACTAACAATAATGGGAGCGATTTCAACAACACAATGAAATCAACTATAAAAGAATGCCAGACAAAACAGCCAGGAGAAATAGGATGCCTGCAATTTCAACAAAATGGATGACAAACTCAACTGCCTGCCAGCAATAGAGAAATGATACTGCTGATGACATTAAATTGAATAAATACAATCTCATTTTCATTTTTAATGTGACATATGTGTATCAAATTTTGCTACTTGAGGGATGAATCTAGATAAGAGGTAATTAGTGATTATCTCATTAAGGTGAAACCTGAATGTTTCATTGTTGGTATTATACATATTTCATTTCATTTCAAACTAAATTACAGATTTAGAGGGATCCAGTTCACTGAACACATGAAATGGGTTTTAATTAGCATTTCTTTATTACATTTAACATTCCTGATCAAAAGAATGGAATTCATTTCTCTGACTTTGAAGTCTTAAAACGTTGGCATTCGCTGTTTTCCACAAAATAAAATCTGTTTCAATTCATCTGAATTCTATGTTACCTATATTGCAAAGAATACTTTCTACACATTAATGCACATTTTCAAAGTGAATAATCTGTATAACATACATCATTCAGTTCATTTGTCTTTTTTCCATACTAACAGAGATTTAATGAAGTATTACTTTATACCCAGCACCCTTCCTGTCATTAACCTTTACATCTTAATTCCCCTTTTCTTTAAAAGCACGAAGCTAGGGAAATGTTAACATGTCATTTTTTGTTCAAAAGGTTTCATGCACAATGCAAAATTTAAGCAGACATACAGACACACATGCACACGCATATACATATGATGGAAGCCCATCATATATATATGTATACAAGTAAAAATCTACCAATTCCACTAACAAAGCAGTGGTTAGTCCAAGGCCACATAAAAAATATTCGCTTAAGGTGCCACACAGTAAGATAGAACGTGAAACCATGTGTTTACAAAGCAAACTCCATACAACCATGTTTGCATAGGTATGTAAATTACATCTATATCTTGCACAAGGTATTTGGAATGTGTGTTACATTGTAATCAATCTATTAATTGTACTCTAAATGATAGAATAAAAGATGCTTAAAAGATATTCATAAAAAAAATAATCAAATACAAAACCAGCTCTTACATTATATAATGAACACATGAGAAAACACCCATAAGGATCACACTTCTAAGTCATGTCTATTCATTTACTATCATTAGAACATATTTGTATCTTGAGTATGTTATGGAAAGCAAATCTAGAGTATTTAATCTCTGAAAATTAAATAGCTGTTTCTTTTACAAGGTCACCAAGAGTTAATTATAGCTGAACAGTTATTTTTTAACCCTGCATTAGTCACATGGGATATTTTGTTACACCAAAACTTTAAGTGCTCATACTTCCTAGTTGGCAACTTTTTTTCTTCTGTGCCCTCCCACTACTCTCCTGAATCAGTGAGGGTGTGCAACTGTGCAGTGGCACAATTGTAGCTCAGTTGTTGTGGGAGGCAGACTTTGCTTGTCTTCAACCAGTAGTCAATCAGAGTGAATGGTAATGGCTGTATAATGAGCTCACATTGATTTTTCCCTCCATTTCAATTCATGGAAATATATTGTGGCTATTTTTGATGAATAAAACTTTTCTCTATTATTGGTTTGCTGTGTTTCACCTACAATTTATAACATATATTTATGCAAAACATTTATTATAGTTTTCATTCAATAAATAATTATATCTTCAGTTCAAGTTTTGATTTAATGTATATTGTGACAGAGATTGCCTGTTATGTTACTTTTTTTCAGCAGTATGACAATATTTTACATAATTGTAATGCTATAAGCATTTTTGTATTGGGATGTGTTAAGGCCTCAGGGACTATCCATTTTGGAAATCTGAAGTGACTAATGCAGGGTTAACAATTTGCAAACTAGTAACTATATCAGCAATCTTATACAAATACTATTGGCTAATCATTTATCATTTTAACAACAGCCATTACTTTCCTGATATTTGTCAGTCTCAAAAATTATTGGCCTCAATATTTGGCTACCAGCAAGAATGAGAAATGTACAGCACTTACGCACAAGTCCCTGAAGTTTCTTGAACCTTTCCAGAAAGCTGCCATCATTGACAAACATATCCTGACTGGCTGTGGTAACTACAGGGTTGAGTGGAGACACAGTTGGTAAACCGTCGATTTCAACTTTGGGCTTTTTCAAGTCTGTGTACTTTTTCAGTAAAGATGGTCTTTTACCAAATCTTATGAAAAGAAAAGTAAAATACATACATTCATATATATGCAGCACAGTACATACAAATATACAAAGTATATGTGTTTACACAAGCATAGATACAGACACAGAAAGAATTGGCAGTGGAGGAGTGTCAATTATTAAGACTACTCTATCATGAATGATTATAAACACTTTATTATAAAAAACATTATCAAAACAGTGAATTTATAAGCACTAAATCATAAATCATGTCAAGCGGAAAACATTACTACTTTCAAACTATATAGCATTCTGAAATTCAAGACAATTCATCTACAGAGTAGTTCTCCCCGAGATGGAAATTTCAAAAGCAGATTATCACAGCCAATATCCTGAAACAAGCAAATCCTAGAACAAGGCATTGAAGAGTTGGTTTCCTTCATGATATAAACACAAATGATTGGTTGATTAAGAGCCAAGAAAAGCTAAGTAGGTGGCATTTCAATTTACATTTGTTGTAAAAGATCCAATTCAAACAGTAAACATTTGAAATGGTAGAATCAAGCCATGGTACTCTTTTACTGTTTCTAATCAGTTGGCTGTGACTAGCACCTATACATTAGCAAAGAAAAGAATACAAATGTAAACATTTTTGAAATTCCTTTTGAATGTTTTCAGAGGAACTGCAATTAATTCCTTCAAAACAGTAACAACTCAACAAAGTTGGTTTTACATAGTCACTCATCTCAAATGTAGAAGCCAAATTCTCCTCTATTTACCTTATAAAGGGAAGAACACACTGTTCTAGCCAACAAAAGAAAATTGTGATCATGGTCAATGGTTCTGATCACAAAACTATAAAATTTGTGCCAAACAAATATTAATTTTTAAAACACAGTTGAATTCATAAAAAAAGTTGAATGTTATTGATAAATTGAAATAAAAGGAAAAATGGTCATACAACTCCTAAAATGTCAACTTACAGTTTTGATTTTAATTTATTAGCAGGGTTAATTCCAGGAGCAGAACCACTAGAATCTGATCTCGTCTCAGAAGACAGATTTTTCATTTCATCTTCTAGCTTTTGTTGTATTTTGCGCTTCTTTTCTTCAATGATTTGCTCCTGTCTGGACATTTGTTTCATCTTCTCACGGAGGCTTGTGCCATAGTAATTTGATGTGTTACCAGAGCCTGGAGCAGAATTACCACAACTAGTGGCAGGACTGAGGTTGTTGCCACCAAGTCGAGACATTATTCAATGGAAAATCTGGAAATATTCCAAGGAAAAATAATGTTAAACAATTCTCTATCCTTAAAATTGCTGAAAATAGCATAGACAGAAGTCATTGTATATACACGTGTGATGTAGGGAAGATAAGCAAATAACAAATTTGGTTGAAATATCAACAATAATATTTTATCATAAGCATGATTACACATGAATAAATATATTTTTACACAAAATCAGAAATAAAAATTTTCATAGTTCTGTATAATAAATTCCAAGTTGAAATAGATTTTGAATCCATTAAGAGATCAAAACAGTTTATATAAAACTTAGTGTGATACTTCCAATACATTTACTTGGCCTTGTCTCCCTTAACCTTTTTGATACCAAACCTGCTTGAGATCGTCTAGAGTTCTATGACAGAAACTTTTAAAGTTGGCTAAATTATAATCTTCCATCAAAATTTTATGCTAATCTGTTCCAGACTCCAACTTAATAATGAGAAAGTTATTTTACTAAATTCTTCATTATCTTCAAAATTAATTAACTGAAACAAAAGCAGCATATGTCAACATAAACATGGTAACAAAAGGGTTAAAGTTTGTTGTGTCATCATTTGTTTGACTCTTCTAATTAGTGGGTATAAACAAATACATCACTCATTAGAAGATCTGCTAATTCCTGACTGAGATATGTTGCTTCTCAAATTAGTCTAAATTGGATTTTTTTTCAAGCCTTCCTTAAAATGACAAATTTTCAATATTCGATTTTACATACCATTCACATTGCTAATGTAATTGCTATACAAATTTTGATAATAGCTTACTAATTACAATAGGAACCAATCATAAATTGGTGACCATTACACAGTTTAAAAGGGACAATGTTGCAACATAATAGGTGTGTGTTACTGAGAAAGAAAGAGAAAAAGAGATTCAAACTATAATTTTCTTATAGTCTATCATACAGCACCATTATTTCACAACTTATCTCCTTCTTATCTATATATATAAAAATGAGAATGTGTCTGTCTGTCTCTCTGTCTGTGTGAATCCCTAAAACTCAAGAACTACGCAACCAATTTCATTCAAATTTTACACATGCCTTATTTAGGGTTCCAGTTGTGTTTTAGTAAAAAAAAATTATTAACTTCTTGCAGAGTTCGAGCACACGGCAACATAATATCTCCTCCACTATTTAAGTATTACGTGTCAAAAGTGAAACAAAAACACTCATGTCAAATACTTTCACTTTAAAAATGAAACTATTCCACTAACTGAAACAATCACATTTCGATACTGTAGTGACAGATACTTTCACAGAGAGAGAAAGAGAGAAAGAGAGAGAGAGAAAGAGAGAGAGAGAGAGAGAGATGTATATGTATACATATACATGTATATGTACACCATTTCGATACTGTAATGACAGATACTTTCAGAGAGAGAGAGAGAGAAAGAGAGAAAGAGAGAGAGAGAGAAAGAGAGAGAGAGAAAGAGAGAGAGAGAGAAAGAGAGAGAGAGAAAGAGATGTATATGTATACATATAGATGTACACGTATATATATATAGATCTATACATACATGTATATGTATACATATGTGTAGATGTATATATATATATAGATGTACATGTAATATGTACACATATATACATATATACATGCATACAGATATCTATACATATATACACCCATCACACACACATACACATAAACACACACATTAGTCATTTGTTTTCTTATCCAAAACTACGTCAAAAGTACTGAATGGATCTTTATGAAATTTGGAAATTATATTCTTTGCATAACGGCCATAACTCCCATGAAAATTCATATATTTTTGATGTTGATGAAATTTTAACCCGAACATAACAGATGAGCATTATTTAGAAAATGATGTCACACGTTATCGAGGCTACCATTCTTTCTGGATGTGCAAAAGGGGATGACGTCTTTATTCCAAGAATTCCTCTTACTCCATCAGGAGCAGACATTCCTTTTACATTCAGAAGACTACAATTCCCCCTTCGTGTGACTTTTGCCATGTCCATAAACAAATATCAGGGTCAAACACTGTCTGTAGCTGGTCTTCTCTTGGAAGAGCCCTGCTTCTCACATGGACAACTGTATGTTGGCTGCTCAAGAGTGGGTAGCAACAAAAAACCTATTTGTATATGCTCCACAAGGGAAAACAAGGAACATAGTTTACAATGAGGTGTTATAATCACAACAGCAAGAAAGTATGTACATGATCACCTTCTTTTACGAAACTTCATTGACTTTCATATATTTATATTGATATACATATATATATACGTGTGTTTGGGTGCGTGTGTGTATATACATCTCTATATATAAAGATGATGCGTAGTCTAGACGGCGTTTTTAGATTTCATTATTCTCTTTAACCCGGGCAACGCCGGGTATTTCTGCTAGTAAACTTTATATACTAATGCCCTTAAGAGCCATATCTGGCCAAAATATTCTATTTTATGTTCAAACTGATCAGATTTAGTCACTTACACCAACCCTAGAATGTCATACCAAAAATAAACAATCACATCATAGAAATTTTGAAAACTGAATAAATAAGTATAACTTTTGACAGAGTAATCTGAATGCTAAAGGGTTAAAAAGATTCCTCTCCATCAAAACAGTTTCTCTAAAACTCATCACTCAACCACATGGTTCTGGGTTCAGTCCCACTGAGTAGTACCTACTATAGCCTCAGGCCAACCAAAGCCTTGTGAGTGGATTTAATAGACAGAAACTGAAAGAAGCCCCTTGTATGTGTGTATGTGTCTGTACCTATGTTTGCCCCCCCCCCACCACTGGTTAACAAACTGTGTTGGTTTGTTTACATCCTTGTAACTTAGCAGTTTGATAGAATAAGTACTAGGTTTTAGAAAAAATAAACAAACAAACAGGTCCTGGGGTCGAGTCATTTGACTAAAAGTTCTTCACGGTGGTGTCCCAGCATGGCCATAGTCTCATGAGCGAAACAGTTAAAAGATAAATTTTTTTAATACTTAACATTGATATCCTAGAGACTGGTATTTATGAAAAACAACACTTCCCTTCTTCTAATAAATGAAAACCTTTTTTTAAAAATCAATTGTGTTTCAACTGACAGTACACATCGTCAATATTTAATGTCCATTTTCCATGCTGGCATGGGTAAGCTGGAGAGCTGCCATAGTCTCCAGTTGTCTGTTTTGGTTTGATTTCTATGACTAGATGCCCTTCCTAATGCCAACAACTTTACAGAGTGTACTGGGTGTCTTTTATGTGTCATCGTCACTGGCCATGAGCACGATTTTACTTAGCTTGACAAGTCCTCTCAAGTACAGCAAATCACCAGGTGTCTTGGTCGCTTGTCATCACCTCTGCAAGACTCAACAACCGAAGATCGTATTTCGCCAACTCATCCCATGTCTTCCTGAACAATTTCAGTTGTATCCACAAATGCTAAGAACATTGTATTTTAGTAGCACTTTAATGTAAAGGTCATTTATAGTCCTGACCCCTAATGCTTACACCTCTGGTTTCTCTCTCGTACCAGTGCAGTATGAAAGTTAGCCAGAAGATATCAAACCAATAAAGTTACTTGTACATAACTTACATGAAAATAATAGTAAATCTAGCGTGCCCTAAAATTGAAGTACAGGAGATTTATTTAAATTTTTGTTAACCCTTTTTAAGCAGATTTCACATGAAATACATTGCCTATGAATTTCACTAATTTTGAAAATAATCAAGAGTTTTAAAAGATTTAGTAAGGTAACTACTTTTTCCAATATTCAGCTGAGGTTCACAATATGAATCAACAAAAATGTTTTTACATGAAATCATGAATGTAGATTTTAATTTATATATACATTTTTTAAAACAGTAAGGTTTTGTATCATAGAACTAACTCCAGAGATTAAAATTCTTATTTTCAAAAGTTAGGCACAGGCATGGCTGTGTGGAAAGACGTTTGCCTCCCAACCATGTTTCCAAGTTCAGTCCCACTATGTGGCACCCTGGTCAAGTGTTTTCTACTATAGCTTCAGGCCAACCAAAGCTTTGTGAGAGGATTTGGTAGACAAAAACTGAAATAAGCCTGTCATGTGTGTGTGTGTGTGTATGTGTTTGTCGTTCATCACTGCTTAACTATTGGTGTTGGTGTATTTACTTCTCCATAATTTAGCAGTTTGGCAAAAAAATGTGATAGAAAAAGTATCAGGCTTAAAAAAAAAAAAAGATACTGCAGTTGATGTGTTCAAATAAATTTCTTCAAGGCAGCGCCCCAGCATGGCCACAGTCTAATGATTGACACAAGAATGAAACAAATTAGTTTTTTATATAAAAAATTATGAACATGTGTAATTCATCCAACATACACTAGAACTTAGATCAGTCTGTTTGCTCTCACACATGAGACAGTTACTGCTGTTTACACAAACATTCTGGACAACATCCCAAACAATGCCATTTGGCTGATTATTAATAATTCACTGACCAACCATTTGCCTTCTCATCGTCTTCTCTCTTTGCCAATGTTCCTCTAAAACTAAATAACTGCAGACTCTCTCCAACTATTACCATGCGTCTTCACATCCCAGATTCTTCACAAAACATTCTGTAGAGAAAGTGTCACTACCCAGAATTGATACTCTCTGGAATGCACCCAGCCAACTTCTCAAACATCTCATACTGATAGATATTGACCTACGAATGTTTAACAGATTACTCACATCAGTTTTGTAGGCCCATGTCCTTGCTCCATATCCTTTCACTAACTTATGAGAAAAATTAGTTAAGAATGGAATTGACAGTATAATAGCACCCAGCATACTCTGTGGAGTGGTTGGCATTAGGAAGAGCATCCAGCTGTAGAAACCAAGCCAAAACAGACTGGAGCCTGCTGCAGCTCTTCAGCTTCCTATCTCCAGTCAACCTGTCTGCATTCCAGCATGGAAAATGGACACTAAATGATGATGATGATGATGATGTTCATGTATAACAAACTACCACCTTGTCCTTTGGTGGTTTCAAAAGCATTCACTAGAGCAACCATTCAGACTTAACCAATCTTTTTGCAGATTGTGAAGGTTGGAATCAACTGCATCAGTATCTTGTCTGAAAGGATATACTATTCACTCCTGAATTAATATTTTAGAAAAAAAACAAAAAAACTGCACTTTAGCAACAAATATGAAATGATTCATTAAAAGTAAATAATCCCAGCAGGATTTTTTCTCTCAAAGACAATATGGAGAAAGAGAGTTGTTTAGCTGCATCTCTTATTTGAATATTTTACTGTATTCAATAAAATGTTTAAGAGTTGGATAGTAAAATCAGTAGGGCATAGAGCAAAATAATTCATATTATATTGGTTTCAAGTTTTGGCACAAGGCCAACAACTTCAGGGAGGTGATAAGTTGATTAGATCAACCCCAGTGTTCAACTGGCACTTATTTAATTGACCCCGAAAGGATGAAAGGCAAAGTCAACCTTGGTGGAAATTGAACTCAGAATGTAAAGACAGATGAAATGCTGTTAAGCATTATAAGTTCTAACCCTGTCTAAACTAATTTTTGCTTTTCAGCTTTCTGGGATTAATGTCAACCAATTGTTGTGAAAAGTATTACAATCTCAATTCTTTATCTACAAATCATAAGTAGGTAGACATTTCTACAGAACACTTATTTTACAATTTCAACACTTTAAAAAACTTAGAAATAAATCAATGTTAGAGAAAAAATATTTTTGCATGGAATTTATCTTAATATAAACAGCTGTTTTCTTTCCACTACACCAATTTATACCAATCTCCAAGAGATTTGAGTTTTTTTATGCTCTGGACGCAGGAAATGAAAAACATATAGACAGCCATTCACATCATGGTAATAAAAAAAAATCATTTGCTACAGAATTTATCTTAATATAAAGAGCTATTTTCTTTCAACTACATAAATTTATACCAATTACCAAGAGATTTGAGTTTCTCATTAACTGAATGCAGTAAATGAGAAATATAGACAGCCATTCAAATCATGGCAGTCAGTCTCATTTTTTATAGAAAGCATTAAGACTATGAATCTCCACATTCTACAATATGTCATTTCAACTATAAGACCTAAATTGTTGTAGTTAGATCTAATGACCATGTCCCAAGCAATTCTTGAGAAATTCCTTAATAATAATCTTCAACATCACTGTAAAAAAAACAAAAACAAAGAAACATCTGATAATGATATGCATCATATATTTACTCACAATCAACATCCATATTTCAAAATTTCAACAAATCAATAGATGACTTGTTACAGGATCCTACACATAACAATAAGTCTAGTTGGATAATGTAGTTACTCCAAAGTATGAAATGCCTGAGAAATAAGTTCATCATGGTCTGAACATATTTTGACCATACACATATTTAGGCAGCACTAATCTAGGACTAAGAAACAACAATCAGTATTCCATCATTTATATGTTAATATACGACATTATACTCAACATATATCACTGTCCAGCCCACAGGTTTCTAAACCTCTTCCATCCATTGACACTAATCATGTGGTGCTTCTCTCCACATCTAATTAGATCAGCTTTGTAACATAGCTTAACTGCTACTAGCAAAGGAAGTACCAAGGTTGTCTTCAGACTTTAAGTCTGAGTTGCTGAGATAAACAAAAGATCTTATCGAAAGAAGAAATCAATGAATATGCATCCAACAATATTAAGTATAAAATTTAGTATGACATTTAAACACAAGAACTTTTACAAAGTTAGCCGTCAAAAACATTGGTACAATATTAACATCAATATTTCAAGATATTCAGAAACGAAACCAAGAAAATGTTTGGAGATAATGATTTGTTTTACATTTGATTTAATATTTTTCTTTTGTTTTTGCCATCACATATTGTTAACTCCAGGGTTGGCCCGACTCTTTGTTTTATTTGTTTCAGTTATTAGACAGCAGCCATGCTGGGGCACTGCCTTGAAGAATTTTAGTCAAATGAATCGACTTCAGTACTTATTTTTTTAAAAGTTTAATACTTATTCTATTGGCCTCTTTTGCCAAACTGTTACAGGGACATAAACACACTAACACCAGTTGTCTAGTGGTGATGGGAAACAAACACAGACACAAAGACACACACACACATGCACAAATGATGAGCTTCTTTCAGTTTGTCTACCAAATCTGCTCACAAAGCCTTGGTTGGGCTGAAGCTCGAGAAGACACTTATCTAAGGTGCCATGCAGAGGGACTGGACTCAGAACCATGTAGTTGAGAAGCAAACTTCTTACCACATAGCCACGTCTGTGGTTATGAGCAGATTTATGATCGAAGGCATTCCAACAATAACTATCCAGTGTTTTTTTTTTTAATATATATTTACAACTATTATACAATGTATGCTTTCTTTTTCAAGAGAGTAGCATGTCATTTAAGATCTGTCCATTAGTTGTAGCAGGTCAAGCAATTATATCGATGCTTGCTCTTTGGTTATTGGTAGTAGGGCAGTGAGTTGAGCTTCTAATAAATTTATATATAAATACTCTTTTACTTGTTTCAGTCATTTGACTGTGGCCATGCTGGAGCACTGCCTTTAGTCGAGCAAATCGACCCCAGGACTTATTCTTTGGAAGCCTAGTACTTATTCTGTCAGTCTCTTTTGCCGAACCACTAAGTTACGGGGACGTAAACACACCACCATCGGTTGTCAAGCGATGTTGGGGGGACAAACACAGACACAAACATATATACACACACACATATAAATATATACATACATATATACGACGGGCTTCTTTCAGTTTCCGTCTACCACATCCACTCACAAGGCTTTGGTTGGCCTGAGGCTATAGTAGAAGACACTTGCCCAAGGTGCCACACAGTGGGACTGAACCCGGAACCATGTGGTTGGTAAGCAAGCTACTTACCACACAGCCACTCCTACGCCTATGCTGCGATTTTTTTTCTCAGGTCTTTACATTTTGAGTTCAAATCCTGTCAAGGTCATTTTAGCCTTTCATCCTTTCAGGGTTGATCAAAATAAGTTAAAATTCTGTCGGGATTGACTGATTTCACCCTTGCTGAGTTGATAAATTAAATAACAATCAAGTATTGGATGAGGTGGAACTAATCTCTTCCCAAACTTTTGTAGCCTTGTAAGCTTTACCACATCACTGAAGACTGAATCTTTGAATTCACATATGCTACATTCTAGAAAATAAAATTTACAAATTCCTTTCCAGACTTCCACGTATGGATGTCTTTGTGCCTGTTCCCCACCCCCACCACTTGACAACTGGTGTCAATGTGTTTACATCCCCTAACTTAGCGATTTGGCTAAAAAGAAAAAAGTATTGGGGTTGATTCATTCTACTAAAATTCATGGCGGTGACCCAGCAAGGCCACAGTTCAATTACTGAAACAAGTAAAATATAAACATAGAGACACTACAAAGTAAGGTGCCCACTGTCTCAACCTAATAGGATATATACTGGCTTTACATTTTGGCACAAGGTCAGCAATTCGGGGGAGGAGGCAGGGCGATTACGTCGACTGCAGTGCGTAACTGGTACTTATTTTATCGATCCCGAAAGCATGAAAGGCAAATTGGACCTCGGCGGAATTTGAACTCAGAACGTACAAACGGACGAAATGCTACTTAGCATTTTGTCCGGCATGCTAACGATTCTGCCAGCTGGCCGCCTTCTCATGTTGTATATAATATTTATATATAGTAATTACGAAAACAGAAATTAACGCTTTACAAAACACACACACGTGTCTTTGTGTGATGGGCGGCAGCTTTGTGTCGTATGGAAGGTTAATCTATCACATTCTGAGAAATATATTGAATGAATTGTAAATAAAAAGAGAGTATAACTTTGCATATATGGTGAGCCACAGGGTGTCCTATCCAGTTGAATTATGCATTAAAAACCTGCTTAGAAAACAGTCCTAAATTTGTTTCCTAACCCTATGCCAGAATCGATCCATATTTGTCGTTAAGCGATCTTGACCAACGAGGGAGCCGCTACGCGATCCTGCCAGAAATGGCAGCTAAAGCACCATTTAATAATATCTTCGTTTTATTTTTATATGATTTGTAAGATTCATGTGAATTCGTGTGTTGAAACAAATTTTTGTATCCAGAGAGAGTCATGTCAATGTAAGGAACACACACACACACACAGGCTCAATTCCACCCATTATTAAATATCCGATTTTTCTTGTTTTTGTCAAAGCTCTTTCGTTGACTTTTTGCAAAGTCACTGAGAAGGTTGCAAAAATGTAACGAAAGAGCTTGGACAAAAACAAGAAAAATCGGATATTTAGTAAGTGAGTGGAATTGAACCAGTGTGTGTTATATATATATATATTGGCATGATGACTCTTCTTAGACAACAACAAAATTATATATCTTACTGTTTTAGAGTAAAAGAAAGACAATCTGGTTAATGTTTCAGATATATACAATATCTAAAAAAAAAGATGGTTCGCTTTTGATTATAGGCCAGGTAGATCAGGAGCTCTTTGTTTAAACAATCAATACAAAAAGGTAGGTTATTTAAATCAATTTCAGACCAACAAAAAAATTAAAAATAAAAAAAACGCGTGGTATTTAATAGAAAACCTCCATAGAGATATTTTCGTTACTGACTGTACCATAATATATAAAACACCAGTTTTCGATCTGCTCACTCACTATAGCAACATATTTTTTCGAGATTAAGCAAGTAAAAAAGTTCATCTGTACTTTGTAAAGTTATTAATTTCTAAAACAAGATGTTTGCAATTTAAAAAAATACATCACCTTACTGATAGAGATAAGCGTAAAGTGGAAAACAAGAGAAATTTACTTTTAAAGCTCCAAGCCAAATCCTGACCGAGCAGAGAGTATGGAGGTCCAACGTGTCCTTTTGTTATGCAAAACGATAGTATGTTACTGAGGGAAATCTGGTTGCTATTGTAAGCAGGCTGAGTAACTATATAGATAGAAGCTCCTTTTGGCTTTTTGTTCCAGAAGTGTAGGGTTTTTTTTAAAAATAATTTCTACCAGAAACAGATCTATAAATTTCTTTGGGGGGAGGGGTTTGTCCGTTAAATCGACATGTAGCCTGCAGAATGAATGGTAAAAATCGACCTCGGCAAAATATTGGTGGATGTATGGAATAGGTCGCCCACATAAGTTGAATTTTCTCAACAAAGGTAGTGCAAAATAATATCAGTGAATAGAGAATTTGCTTATTACAGAACTGAAAATAGCAGCAGATGGTAAAGTAGTGTGAATAAACAGAAAAATTAGAATCCGAGAAAAACAGTCAGAGTCTGCGTCGGATAAAAAAAAGGATAAATATTAATTTCGTGTTGTGTCGTGAGGCGAGTTTTGGTTTCTAATAGTTCTTTCTTCGAAGACACCGATAATACGTGTGTATATGCTCAGAAATACCTGAACATTTCCAACGGTAAAATAATTTATCAGATAGCAAGAAGCATAACGGAATTGAGAATAAATTACCTAAGTTCCAGATTGATAGCGAGGGAGAGGAGGTAGGTTAGGGCATTCATGCCTTTACTGATGCTATTGCCAATAATAATTATATATATATCAGACAGAACAATGATCCTTGATTTTATAACTGAAATGCCAACCACCCAATATGCAGACCTAGATGTACAAAAAGTAGGGATGATTATGGTTGGAACGCCTTCGTAATCAAGATAGATCTGAGCTCAACAACTACTATTATTATTATTATAAAATATCACAAAATTAGAAAAAGAATTACAGGAAACACTGTCTTTGCTAATAAAATATACATCGAAGTGAATGTATTAATGCAGCTCAATATACTTTATTTTTAATTTTCCTGTCACCACGATAGTTCAGTTTTTTTTTTGTTTGTCTTTTTGTACCGCGGCAATTTATATATAAAAAAAAATCTGGAATATGAATTTATATTTAACAAACAAATTAAAATAATTAAAACATTGGCAGAAAGAGAAGGAAGAAAACATTTTTAGAACAGCGACAGGGAAAATACATTTTAAAAATAGAATTAAAACAAATTAAAGCATACACACACACACATATATATATATATATGCACATACACACACGTGTGTGTGTGTGTTTATGTAGATGTGTATGTTGTACTCACGTTAAACATATCCTAAGAGGTAAACAGGAAAGGAAGATTTGAGCAACAAAGAAACTGGACAGTTCGTTTTGTATGTACTTCTAAAGAGTTGAAGGTCTATATGATATGAATCAACTCCACCAACCCAACAATAATATTTATTATAGTAGTAGATATAATAATAATAATAAAGTGGTCAACCAGGCAATAAGATCAGCGTACTAACCATGTCGCTGATGAGCATTAATACAACTTCCGGTGACATAGATCGGTAATGTTCGGTAGTTTACGTCATTGTCCAACAAACCACGTTTTGGGAATGTATATATTTCGTTACGTCTCGTTCGGTTCGTGTTAGCTATTTTATTTTATCACCACCTGCAAAGATGAAACGCAGGAACAAACTCGGTTGAAATAAAAAAAAAAAAACTGTCTATTAAATCGATGCCACAAGATATTTAATCCTATTTGGTTTGACTTTGAAATGATATCAAAAGATGCACATTCCGGCATAAATACGTAACTGCGCGCCCCCACCTGCTACTTTGTTTCCTCATAACTTCCAGAAAAATGGATATTTTTCGAAGAAATTTTCCATTAATTCGTTTCAGAAGTTGTAGATTACTCCTATATCGGAATTTGTTGTGAAGAATTTCTTTGCGAGTTGCGGGGAGTGAGACAAGTTTCAGTTACTTCACACACGCTGGCTTTGTTTCCTGTTTGTAGATTACAATTATGCTAAAAAAAAAATAACTTTTTCCTTTGTGGAAATTGTTAAATGAATAATGAAATTTTCCCGGCCAAATTCATATTTTATATATATAAAAAAACTTTATATATATATATAATTCATATTTTATAGATATAAAAAAACTTATGCCGTATCTCTGGAAAATTTAAGTTTATTAAAGGATATTCACTTAAATTCTAAAAGAGAAAGGGATGGAATAGTTCCCAGAGGTATTTTTTCGACATAACTGTAATCTACATACATCATCAAAACGTATGAGGAAATAAAGTCGAGATGCGTAAAATATTGTCTTCCCGTTTTCTTTCTTTTTCTTTTCCACATTAAATTCCGTTATAATCGTAATATAAAAGTATCTAGAAAATTTCATTAAAAAAATACTCAACTTTCCGAAATATACGAGGAAATAAAGTCGAATTATGTGAAACAACTCTCACACCTACCTCTGAAAAAATTCACAGCAAATTCCGATATAATCGAAATTTACACCTGGTGAAATGTATTTGTAGAAAATTTCATTTCAAAATATCCATTTCTCAGAAAGTTATGAAGAAACAAAGCTGATGGGTGGGCACTTGTGTAGTTATGCCTACATTCCCACACATCTTGAAGGTGAGCACAGGTGATTAGATTGTACCAATATCTGTATTTTATAGATCCCTGGAATGATGGAAGGTAAAATTGCTCTCAACAGGATCTAACTCAGAACTTAAAGAAGCATAACTACATAACTAGAAGATATTTAATTTGCCTGTGACACAGATTCTGACAACCACTGACCCACCTTTTGTTTTGAAATTAAAAAAAAATTAATTAGAGATCATCACAAACAAAGCATCGTATCTTCAAGAGAGTAGTCTTGTTTGCACCTTTTGATATTTCTTGTAACTTTTCACAAGTTATCATAATAGAACGAAAACTGAGTTGTGCACTTGTTCATTTTGTTACAAATATAATTAAAAGTACTCTTTTACTCTTATTTGTTTCAGTCATTTGACTGTGGCCATGCTGGAGCACCGCCTTTAGTCGAGCAAATCGACTCCAGGACTTATTCTATCGCCTAGTACTTATTCTATCGGTCTCTTTGCCGAACCGCTAAGTTATGGAGATGTAAACACACCAGCATCAGTTGTCAAGCAATGCTGGGGGGACAAACACAGACACACAAACATATGCACACACATACATATATACAACGGACTTCTTTCAGTTTCCGTCTACCAAATCCACTCACAAGGCTTTGGTCGGCCCGAGGCTACAGTAGAAGACATTTGCTCAAGGTACCATGTGGTTCGTAAGCTAGCTACTTACCACACAGCCACTCCTACGCCTTAATTTACTTTCTCTTAAACATTTCTTTTTAGTTTCAACTGATAATCATTATTACCAATAATTCAGTGAAAAGAATATTATTACAAAAGTAAACTAAGAAAATGGAGAAAAAAGAAATCAGTAAATAAACTATCAAAATGGAGGCATGCACATACTCATTCAATCATACATTGTTTCAGGAAAAAAAAACTTGTGTTTTTCAGTTTTACAGCAGGCATGCTGAAGTGCTGTAACCATAGCCAGACACACTCAGGCATTATCTATTTCATTGAGGCAGGTCACTTACAAAATCGAAAATTTCTATATCAACCTCCAGCATCTAACAAATGTCTCAAAAGCCACTGATTGAAATATTTCTGTGACTTATCTTATTCAGTCATGGATGCAGTATTAAGCATGTAGGATGGAGCAAATGAGTTGCTAATTGGATGTCCCACACAAGACATCTGCTTAAAATGGTGGTAGTGATGAAAGCAAGGATGTATGATATATCTATATTTGGGTCTCTCACCCATTATATTCCTATTAAGTGTCCATCCACTGATCCCTGCATCTTTGATGCCTCTCATCTGTTTATCACTCAACTCCTGTTCATTGTACAATGCTGCCTATCTAATGAGGGATGTCTTTGGATCTATCCATATTCAATTCCACTATTACCATCCTTGTCGCTCCAACTCTCATTCCTGTTAGGAATGCTTGCATAATGAGGGATCTATTTATAGCCTATATATCCTATCATTACCATCAACTGTCTCTATTCTTATCTTTTGCTCTCATTTCTTTTCAAGCAAACATGTGCCTGTTATTACTCTCTATCTCTCTTCCATTGCTACCTTTCTTCCATTACTCCCTCCTCTCCCACCTTCTCATCCCAACCACTCTTCTTTCTCCATTGTACTCCCATTTTTTTTCATCATCTCACCCTGGTCCATTGCCTTCTCTTCTGGTCACTATTTCAGGCATGTTGCCTTGAACTATCAAAAATAACGAATAGGAGAACTTCTTAGTCTTGTAATATACAAAGCAGCTTCATTAGGATTGGTGCCATAATAAAATGCACCCAGTACACTCTTTAATGTGGTTGGCAAATGAGCGGATCTGGTCCAGAAGACATTTTAGTCTTGCCAAGGACATGATAACCTATCAGACAAATATTGATATGATAAAGCATACCCAATATGCTCTGTAAAATGGCTGGTGTTAGAAAGAACATTCAACTACAGAAACTATGCTAGAAATGAAACTATGAATGAGACATGGTCATTTGAACTATCTAGGAGTGCAATAACTCCAAATAGTTCTTATTTGGTGTCAGATTGTGACAGTCCATTTAACCAATTCCAGCATGGAAAGTCGATGTAAATGTAAAATGATGATACGTATGTGTGTGTAATAATAGCTGATTGGTTGATTTCTTCAATTGCACTTTACATCATATAGAAAGAGTAAGAGAGCTACAGGAAGAATTAAGTTAAAATTGATAGAGGAACATTGAAATTGCTAAACGATAGTAGGAGAATGGTAAAGATGGTAAAAATTATGTAGTCAATGGATGCCTATTACATGATGCACACTTACATACACTCATTCCTGCATAGAGGCGATTTTCTGTCCGTGTCACACATACAGACATAACTACAGTTTAAATGGAAGAATAAACTTGACAAGCTATTGGCAGGAAGAGGAAAAGAAGCTGTATGTTCACAAAACGTGGATATGACTTTAAACTACATCTAATATTGGTGTTCTGGGATTTTAAGGAGTGTGGAACCACCTTTTAGCCACTATTGTTCCCAAGTCTACTCTGACGTGGAGTAATAGCATCTGTTAAGGTCCCAGCTATAGGTTAATTACCATGTAGATTACTGGGAGTAAAGGACCCCTAGTTCTCATTAGAACTTCCTTCTGGAAGAAGGTAAAGGGTAAAGACCCCCTTCAGTATTGAATGATCATGGGATTGCATCAAGAAAGTTACCCTCTGAGGCACAAGTCTGGGCAAGGTTGTTTATAGAAGACCAGCAGTCCCCCATGCATACCAGCTTCCTCTTTCCACATCACTGATGTTATCCAAGGGAAAGTCAAAGGCCAATACAGCTTGGCACCAGTGACATCACAAACTCATTTCTACAGCTGAGTGAACTGGAGCAAAATGAGATTTGAACCCAGCAAAAGAAAGGCATGGTCTGTCACAGACTGTACACACAAAAAGGTCATTGTAATCCGCCTTCTCAATTGTAACATTCTTCTTTAAATCTCTCTTGAGTCTTGCATGCATTATCCTGGCCTCTTCAAATGCTTTCACTCCACTCCACACTTTTCTTTGCAATCCAGTTTGATTCGAAGCAAGGGTTTCTATGTCCTCTTGATCCATTCTAAGTGATTTCATGGCAGTCCTTATGCCGACCTTAAAACTCTTATTTAGGTTTACACTGATAGCATTTCCCTCTGCAAGCTCACCATAAAACAGCTGTTTGGGTGTGTATTCATCCGCCATTCAAACAATATGGCCAGACCATTTCATTTGGTTTTACAGAATCATTGCTTTAATTGAAGTGATGCCTGCAGACATAAGGACATCTGTGTTTGAAGTAAAAGAGCTCCATTTAATGTTTAAAATATGATGAAGGCATTTTTGGTGGAACCATTCTAACAATTTGAAATGTCTTTCATAATATGTCCATAACATGGATATATATATATATATATATATATATATAAATTAAATGTTAGAGGTAATACTTGATAATTGTAAGCACCTGTGTATGCCAGCTCGTGGTCGGGGTGAATGAATAAATTGTAAATGTAAAAATAAAAACAAAAACACAAAAGATTCTGCGGTACACGTGTTTCAAGCTTTATAGTTGTTACATCAGTGTATAATTGACAGTATAAAGCTATCTTCAGCCGCAAATGTATTCTTTCCCAAGAATTATATCACATAGAAGTTTTCTTCCTCCTTTAACTTCTATGTGATATAATTCTTGGGAAAGAATACATTTGCGGCTGAAGATAGCTTTATACTGTCAATTATACACTGATGTAACAACTATAAAGCTTGAAACACGTGTACCGCAGAATCCTTTGTGTTTTGTTTTTATTTTTACATTTACAATTTATATATATATATATATATATATATATATTTAGTTCCATACACACTTGTTTCTGTACTTACATACAAATATACATATATACATTCACATATATTGTATGTTTGTATATGTGTGTATATAATCCTCACATGACTACCAACCTCAATGGTTAAGCCCTTTACTCTACCTTTGTCTCCTTAGCCTTCATTATATCTCTGGACACAATGCTCATATGTCTTTTATTTCTTAACTTTATTTACTACACATCTGCTATACTAAAGTTGATGTATATGCTTCTTTTGTATACCTGTCAAAAACATGTTTATATTTGTCTTGTCTTCAACAGAGACACTTTCTTCTGTATTCACATCAACCGATTTCTATGCATTGAAAACCAGAAAAAAAGTGCATATATTTCAACAAAATGATTGTTTTGTAACTTTAATTACCGATTTCAGCTTCTTCATATTCACTTTTAATTGTTTCCAGAGAAATATTTCTGATTTTTTATTTATTGTCATTCATGTGACACTTTTTTATTATGTATAGCAGCATAGTTATCTTTTTATATTTTTTTTCTTGGATAAGGAGTAACTTTTTATTGCTCAATGTGAAGTATAGGGTGAAGGTTTATAGTCACTTAAAGTTTAGTACTATCCATTGTATTTATGACAAGGATTGTTCTTCTCCTTTCATTTGTATTCATCTTTGTATATATCAATCTTCAATGAAGTAAAGATTTATATATATGAATGAATATGTTCACTTTCTTCTTTATGACTGAAGGTTGGGAACCTCAAATACACTCATTCCTTCTCACTACACACAATGGTCACATTCACTCTGCTAAAGTTCTCACCATCCAGTCCTTGATGCCATTGCTCTATCTTCATCTTTGTGGCCCATAAACCCTTTTCCTCTCTGCTCAGCCTCAGAACATACACGTGCATAAACATACCCACACCCACACACATGTATGTATGCATGCATGTTTATGTGCTTGTGTGTGTTTGAGTAATTTGTATTTCTATCATCTTAACGTATGTTTACTGCTCGTATACAATGCCCTCACTGATGGTATCATTTGCTTGCAGTTCACCATGAAAGCATGTCTGGGCCTCTTAACATATCTTGACACATTGTGTGATCTTTGTAAGCAAAAGGCTCGTTGAAATGGTGCCATTTATTTGCAGTTCTCCTCAGAATCATGTCTAGACTGTTTGTTGTTTGATAGACTGGGAAACAAATATGAGTTGGTGATGCGAAGGGTATCCAACTATAGAAAACTCTGCCCCACTGTGACCCATGCAAGCATAGGGAAAAGAGATGTTAAAACAAGGATACATACAGAAAGAGAGATAAGTTGATTACATGAAACTCCAGTGTTCAACTGGTACTTATTTTATTGGCTCTGAAAGAATTAAAGGCAAAGTTGGCCTTGGTGGAATTCGAACTCAGAACATAAATATGGACAAAAAACTGCTAAGCATTTTGCCAGCTCACTGTCTTGAGAGAAGTAGAAATATTGAGGTTGCATTGTCAAAGTCTCAGTCGAAAGAATTTAAATATTTGTATGTTTTCAATGAATGATTTTTCTTCAATATTAAGGGTTATATTTGTTCATTTATTTGATTTCTTAACTGACACATATGTCACTTTATACTTGAAAACAAGTATTTAACTGTAATGGTAAAAACAAGCTCAAGAGAGAGTTGTAATATCTCATGTAACTTTGAAATGATTGATAGTCACTGAAAACAGTTCTGTGCTTTTGTATGCTGTCACTATTTCACAGAATGTCTCTCAGTGTTGAACTATGTGTATAAGAGTTTGTTGTGAAGGATCCTTCAATAATTAAGAGTTACCACAACTTGATCGCTGTGGTAGATAATGTATTATTTGAACCGCAAAGAAAGAAATAATTTTCACTGCAAAATATATCGATTAATGGATGTGTCTGTTGCCACTTGTAACACACTGCAGTTGGTATGAGAATAATAGCAATCTGAAAAACCTGAACGTAATCATATATACAATATTTGATGGCATATTAGGAAATGGGCATGAAAATGCACCCATTTCAGCAGGGAAAGTGTAGGAAAAAGTTTATAGAGTATTAAAGCATTTTAATACTTATTGAAATGTGTAAAGTAGGAAAAAAAAAAAAAAAACAGGTGACTAGGACAGCAGGAAAAACTATTTTCATGATAATGATACTGTTATTTGAAAGAGAAAACAGAAGCTGCTAAGCTATAGCAGAAAACATTAATGTACCTAAAAAGCAAGCTACCAGTACAATTGAACATAAAGCAGGAAATTACAACAGTTGAGCAGGTCATTTGCAATTAAAATATCCTGTATGAGAAGCCTACAGTAATAATGTAACATTGCAAGAGAAAACAAAGATATCTTAGTTATAACTGAAAGCATTACTGTATGTAAAAAGTAAGCTAACACTACAGTTGAACATATGCAAAGAATCACAACAGATGAACAGGTCACTTGCAATTAAAATATCATACATGAACAGCCTACAGTAGCATAACATTACCAGAGAAAACAAAGTAGAAAACATTTTATAAAAAGCAAGCTACCACTAATGTTGGACATAAGCGAAAAGACAGTGGAGAGAAATGGAGACAAACTTTAATAATCTTCAAACCCAAAGAATTCTTTATCATCAAAGATTGAAAAATTGACTTCATTATCTCCAAATTATGCATCCTCTTTGATACCTTGAAGAGTGTCACTACTTTCATACTTCAAAAACTTTATTATTTTCCTTCTTACATTTCCCAAGATTTCTAGATTTCTTCATCCACTCTTACACCTGTACATTAGTGGATCACATCATTCCTCTTGTGTGCATAAGGTCTTGGTCTGGATTTCTTATCCATTTGTTCTTGTATGTTTTGCTTAAAAGACTCATTTTCAGATACACCTAAAAGATGCAATTGTTCTATCAGTCCGCCAGGAATTATAACTGGAGAAAGTGGGCAACAAGGGGCCTCGACTTTGCATATAAAATGCAGGACAATTTATTCAGCCATTGTTTTTTTCTTAAAAACACAAAGGAGCATGTTATATGCCATCAAATACAGTACTTTAGTTCATGTAACAAATTATATAAGAAGCTTCGTTTTAAATCACAAAGATATGAATAAATGATAACTTTGATGCCAGTCATTGTCGTCGTCGTCATCATCATAATCATCATCATCATCATAATCATCATCATCATCATCATCATCATCATCATCATCATCACCACCATCATCATTGTCATTGTCATTGTTGTTGTTGTTGCTGTCCTTGTTATCATCATCATCGTCATCATTTTTACAACTGGTTACTCTCTTGCTGCTCATCAGTTAATCTGGCCAGGAAAACAGATTAGTAGAATTATGCATCTTGTCTGGCAGCACAATACTATGGTGATTTCATTTCATGGTCTTTAACTTCACAAACTTTAAACATATATAATATTTTCAGTCATAATTTAAACTATGCAACCACATGTTACACTAAAGCTCTCAATGAATTTGTGACATATTTGTTTCAGCTTTTGGCCCTAGCTATTGCATTTCACTTGTTAATACCATTAAAAAGGTACTGAAATCACAACTTCCATTTCTCCTTTTCTCTGGCAACTATAAAAGAAAGCAAAGCATTTGATGTGTGAGTTTATTTTTATCACTTGAGTGTGGAACAAGTAGTTTATCAGCTTTTCAGCTATATCAGAAGTATTTCCTATGTGGCTCAGCTATCTTACTATAAAATAGGTTATAGTGTTTTCCCTCTCTCTTTATAATGTAATAATATGTTGCTAATTCAGAAGAGTTGATAATCCTTTATCATATATCCTGATATCTTAAAACTACAACATATTCAGTTTACCTAATTCAACTCTATTAAGATCACCACTTACATTCAACAACAGTATTATACATATCAAGGAATTGTAGAAAGCCATGTTAATTTGCATGTTGGATTAGCAGCTGGAGAGTTGGTGATCTCTGTCTTGGCAGTGTAAATGCACTAAGTCTATGGTCCAGGCACTTAATTCTCAAATAAACCAAGTCCACATAAGCTACAATACAACATAATGCTCATAAATGGGACAATGTTTCATCGAGTTTAGCTACACATTACCAGACATATTTTCATAGACTATTGGAAATGAATGACATTGCTTGTCTGACTGTGATACTTATTTACAACTATTATGCAATGTCAAGACAAGAAGACGCAAAACGCATACACACTCATATCTGAGGAAGCCATGTCTCTTTTCTAATGCAAGACACCTTTTCTGTCCCTTAAAAATACTTTCCTCCCCAGTTGGGAGGTCTTGTCCTGCAAATTTCTTGGTGACTTCACTGTTGCTGGTGCCTTATAAAAAGCTCCCCAGTACACTCTGTAAAATGGTTGGCATTAGGAAGGGGATCCAACAGTAGAAACTATGTCAAAAACAGAAAGCAACACTTAGTCTTCTGACTTGCCTGTTCCTACCAAACCATCCAACCCATGCCAGCATGGAAAATGGACTTCAAATGATGATGTGTGTATGTATGTATGTACGTATGATGTGTGTATGTATGTACGTTATGTATGTATCAATATTTATACAGTGCAATATTATATCCATTTTAGTTGATTTTACCAATTGTTTTTACACACGAGAGTTAGGTGAAACCAATCATCAGAAAGACTGTTAGGAAAAGTAGGGTAATGGCTCTTTGCCACTGGAAGTCAGAAAGTGTGACATTCAGTTTGTGAATATCATTATAAAGTGGTATGAAAAAACTAAGCTTTTCCAAACTCTCATGTCTGAAACAGATTGGCGAAATTGGCTGAAATTAATCCATAATATTGTATTGTATTGGCAAACAAATGATGCCTGTTATTTTTGACTCATAGATTCTTAGATGAATATAAAATGTTAAATACTTATAGTATGCAAATTAGCAACATGAGTTCTCTGTAGCTACTGAATTTGTTGTGTATATAAACAGACTGACTACTTGCTTAGAGAAACAAGTTGCCAGTCTATTTATATACAAGTAATATAGTAATACCGCTGATGGGAATTGAATAAGGTTCAAAAATTGATTAAGGCAGTTACTCATTGTTTCCAATCTATGGAGAATTAGTTAAATTTGCCATGTTTGCATACCTGCTACATAGGATTATACACCCACCCCATATATATTAGGTCGTCAAGTATGAAATTTGTAGTAAGGTATACAGTAAACTTTGACAGCTGCTCATTTTGCGCCATTATTATATTTTGATAATCTTTATTTTTTGTTAGAAAGCTGACACATCTATTTCTTTATTCTAACTCATTTTATACTTTATAAAGTATATATAAATAGTTTTTTGCTCTTTTTGTTTAGAGACGGATAAGTCGGAAATTTGTACAGTTTTGAAATATGAGTTCTTTCTTGGAAACACAGCATCACAGACAGTTCGGAATATTAATGGAGTATTTCATTCTAATGTTATTACACAGCAGATAGTATCAAATTGGTTTACAAAATTTCATTCTGGTAACTTTGAGCTCACAAATGAGCAGCATGGTCGACCAGAAACAAGGTGGATAATGACAAACTGAAAGCCACCGTCGAGTCAGATCTATCTCAAAGTGCCCGTGAATTATTGTTGTTGTTTGGTGTTAGCAAGCAAACAATATCGACTCATCTAGTTCAAATCGGTAAAGTGAAAAAGTTGGATAAGTGGGTTCCATATGAACTCAATGAAAATCAGAAAAAGTAACGTTTGGAAGCCTGCATTATGCTACTCTCTCGTCACAAAAATGAATCAATTTTGAATCGAATTGTAACATGTGATGAGAAATGGATCTACAGCTTTCAAAGGACATTCATAAACTGGCTTACCTGTCGGCTAGTTTCTTTTGTTCTATCAAATAAAGAGCCAGGTCAAATTTTAGCACCCAAGAAAGAATAAGAACCTTAGTTTGTGTATGTATATATATATATTAATCATGCTTGAATTGATGAATTCAACTTGGAAAGGAATGGACTCCATGCATCTAACTTGCTTTAGGTACACTACAAAAGGATACAGTCTTTGATGACTGCTCAGATGATACAATAGATTAAGATACTTATTTTATCTAATTTACTTCATAAAAATATTTATATTACACACACGCACACACATGCACGCGTGCACACACACACACACACACACACACACTTGTTGATTAGTAAATAAAGCAAGATCCTGTTTCTGTATTCCTCTTTTATAATTTGATAAGAAGAGATTGTTTGTGGGTGTGAAATTACTATGTGAAAGATGAAATGTTAAACTAGATCTGGGTTTCTCAAATTGGATTATATAAGGCTTGCAAAAATACTGGAATTTTGAAGTCATTACAACTCACTAAACACAAATTATGTGTGTTTAGAAACTGTGTGGAGAGCCTTTCATTGTTCCTGCCACTGATCATTGTGAATAAGAATAATGGTTCTCACCGTCCGAGCATGATCATTGCCAGAGCAGCTGTCTGGCTTCCATGCCAGTGGCATGTAAATAGCACCATTTGAGCATGATCGTTACCAGCGCCGCCTTACTGGCACTTGTGCTGGTTGCATGTGAAAAAACATTCGAGCAAGATCGTTGCCAGTACCGCTGGACTGGCTCCTGTGCAGGTGGCACATAAAATGCACCATTTTGAGCATGGCCGTTGCCTGTACTGCCTGACTGGCCTTCGTGCCGGTGGCACGTAAAAGCACCCACTACACTCTCGGAGTGGTTGGCGTTAGGAAGGGCATCCAGCTGTAGAAACTCTGCCAAGTCAGATTGGAACCTGGTGTAGCCATCTGGTTCGCCAGTCCTCAGTCAAATCGTCCAACCCATGCTAGCATGGAAAGCGGACGTTAAACAATGATGATGATGAATATTTATAACCAGAAACAAATTTTATGTAAGTCTTAATTCATAATGATATGCAAGTATGTTTCTCTCTAAAACTGTATCAAAAATTAAGTTACTTGTTAAAAAGAGTGAAGATGATTCACCTCATTAAAAATGTAACAGTAAATAAAATGAAACTGATTTCTTACATAGGCACAAGGCCAGAAAATAATTTGTTTTATGGGAGAGAGAACAGTCAGTTGTTTAGAGATAACAGAAAATCCATGTCATATCATAAAAAGGAAGGACATATTGGATGATATTAGTACTTGAGTCGATGTACGTAGCCTAACAGTTATGGTGTTGCATTCGCAAACAGGAGATCATGGCTTCAATTCCCGAGACAGGCAGTGTGTTGTGTTTTTTGAGCAAACCACTTCATTTCATGTTACACCAGTTCACTTAGCTGTAAATGAGTAACCCTGAGATAGATAGGCATCCCTTTCAGGTGAATATTTTTTTCTACTCTAGGCACAAGGCCTGAAATTTTGGGGGAGGAAGCCAGTCGATTAGATCGACCCCAGTATGCAACTGGTGCGTAATTTATAAGATGTACCCTCTGGACACATAAGAGGTGCAGCAATATCAGAGGAAGATTAACAAGGAAGATAGCTTTTGTGTGTGAAAGATGCACATGTGCAATAAACACTGAAAATGTACAGAAAATAGATTCCATCGACTGTCAGTGGGGTAAGTTAGAGGTAGTAGATAGCTTCTGTTATCTAGGTGACCAAGTTCGTAGTGGAAGTGGATGCTCTGAGAGTATAGCTGTGAGAATAAGAATAGGCTGGGCAAAGTTCATAAAGCTCCTACCTTTGCTGGCAACAAAGGGTCTCTTCCTCAGAGTGAAAGACAAATTGTATGATGCTTGTGTGTGAACAGCTATGCTACATGGCAGTGAAACATGGGCTGTGACAGCCTAAAACATGTGTAAGCTTAAAAAGAAATGAAGCTAGTATGCTTCGCTGGATGTGCTATGTCAGTGTGCATGTACGAGTAGGTGTAAGCCGCTTGAGAGAAAAGTTGGGCATAAGAAGCATCAGGTGTGGTGTACAAGAGAGGTGACTGCGCTGATATGGTCATGTGATACATATGGATGAGGACAGCTGTGTAAAGAAGTGCTGATCTCTAAATGTGGAGGGAACCTGTGGTAGAGGTAGACCCAGGAAGACATGGGATGAGGTGGTGACGCATGATCTTCAAACTTTGGGCTTCACAGAGGCAATGAATAGTGACCGAGATCTTTGGTGATATGCAATGCTTGAGAAGACCCATGAAGCCAAGTGAAATCATAGTTGTGGCCAATGCTGGTGTTACATAACTGGCACGTAAAAGGCACCTGTTGAACATTGGACCTCACGGAGACAAAGTGGCTGATGCTGGTGGGACATGAAAAGCTCCTTTCAAGTGTGGGACCTCACAGAAGCAATGACGAATGACCAAAACCTTTGGCATTATGTCATGCTTGAGAAGACGACCCATCAAGCCAAGTAAAATCACAGTAATGGCAGATACTGGTGTCACACAGATGGCACCTATGCCAGTGGTGCGTAAAAGCACCCGTTATACTATCGGAGTGGTTGGCATTAGGAAGGCCATCAAGCCATAGAAACCATGCCACACCAGCCTTCCATCTTGCCAGCCCTGGTCAAACCATCCAACCCATGCCAGCATGGACAACGGATGTCAAATGATGATGATATGTTATAGAAAGGTATTCGTCATAGATTGCTTATTGTCATCTCTGGTCCTGGTGTCTTAATTGAAATCTGGCTGCACCATCATAATGTTAATATCATTGTGTCTTTGATGTAAGGAATCTGTCACATGAAACAAGTAAAATAATTTGGGCCAGATATGGCCAGTTTAAATGCTAAAGGGTTAAATTATTACCAAAAAACATATCTATTATCTATTTTATAGTATCTGGACATTTTACTCTACATGTTTTCACCTTGTATATTCCAGCACTATGAAGGTGCATGGCTTAGTGGTTAGGGTATTCAGCTCACAATTATAAGGTCATGAGCTCGATACCTGGCAGTGCATTGTGTCCTTGAGCCAGACACTTTATTTCATGTTGCTCCAGTCTACTCAACTGGCAAAAATGAGCAATACTTGTACTTCAAAGAGCCAGCCTTGTCACATTCTATGTCATGCTGAATCTCCTTGAGAACTATGTTAAGGATATATGAATCTGTGAAGTGCTAAGCCACTTGTATGTTAATTTCACAAGCAGGCTGTTCCATTGACTGGATCAACTGGAACCCTTGTTATCATAACCAATGGGGTACCATACAAAACAGTAATGGATATGAAAAGGTTTGTTGGGAGGAAAAGTTTGAGAAACTCTGGAACAGTAAAACAGATGAGCTCATCAAAATGAATCAAATTTCAATGTGATGAAAATGTTGGCAAGAAGGTGATTATCATATTTTTGCAGTAGAAAAGAAGAAATTATTAGCAGAATAAATTACTAACTTTTGTGTTGTCTTAAACAACATAGCAGAACTGCAATGAGGGAATTAATCACTGTAATGAAGAAAGAAGCATATCCAGATAATTTTCCCACCAAAATAAAAACTTGTTAGACACTTATCTCTACTCTCATCCTCTCTCTATTGTCATCATTATTTTATTCATATTTTTCCATGCTTGCAGGTATTTGATGGTCTCAGTATCTTGTTACTTCATCATGCTGAACACACTGCAATATAGAAAACCAGCAAGGTAGCAAGCTGGCAGAATTGTTAGAACACTGGGCAAAATGCTTAACAGGTTGACTTTGCCTTTAATTCTTTCCTGGTCAATAAAATAAGTACCTGTTGAGCACTGGGGTCAATGTAATCAACTTATCCCCTCCCATAAAATTGCTGGCCTTGTGCCAAAATTTGAAATCAATAAAGAAAGCCAGCTAATTCTGTTGTTGAGTACATATTACAACATATAATCAATGCATTACATTACGCCACTAGCATTAGAGAAATTATTTGTGGCCGGACTAAAGAGTACCCTCTACCCTGTATCAGAGTTGTACCTTTTAGAGTTGCTTTCTTCGGTGGAAAGATGCAATATGGCTTGTGAAGTTCATGTCTCCTTTGTTATTCCAATTTATTTCATGGTGTCTGTGGTTGGGTGTATTTCCTATCACCAGTCACTTTATAATATAGACTAGGTGCATTTTACTGTGCAGCCTCTTCTCTCTTCTCCTTCTCTTTCTATATATATGAGCTGATAAGAAATATGTACCGTATCATAAAAAGGAAAGACACATTGGATAACGTTGTTCTAGATACATTATACTTTACAAAACAGAAGGGAGAGTCACTGCTGGCAAAACCTTTGATCATAGTTTCCCTCAGTTAGAGCTGACTTGTTGCTAAACAATATATGAATTACAAATGCAGACTTAACCTTATCACTGATTTAACCCTTTTGTTAACATATTTCTGTTGAGATGTTCTGTGTTTCTTTCAATTAATTTTAAATATAACAAAGAATTTAGTAAAATAACTTAGTTATTAAGCTAATGATAAATTGTGACTAAGGTTTGGTAGAAGATTTTAATTCAGAACTTTTGAAAACAAGACATCTGTACTACAGAGCCAGAGGTGGTTTCAGCTGGATTGCTATAAAAAGTATTAACTTCAGATTTTGTAAGCAGGGCATAGCTCACAAGCACTTTCACTATACCAATCTTCCATATTTTTCTCTCCTCTGTGAAGCTGACTGTTTTTGTATCAGGAAGTCAATGGTTTGCCTCTGCTATGGAAACATTCTCCTGCTATCTCTCAACACTGATTCACAAAGTTGATAAACTGATACCTTCTATTCATATCACTTGTGCAAACAGGAGCAATTTTTTTTTTATTTTGATTATATCTGCTGATATCTCATGTAACCAAATGCTTTCTTATTTCATCTGCTCTCACTCATTCTAGATTAGTATTAGGTATAAAAAGGAGCCAACAACTAGAGTCTGCATTAGCTTCCAACAGAAGGTAATAAAATTTTTAAAATAATTTTGTTTGTTCTTTGTTGCTGCTGTTTAGCCACAAAACAGCTCAGATTAAATAGATTTACAACCATTCTATCTTTATAAAGACATATTACTATGTTGTCTTTGTGTACCTTCCATTTTCTTTAAAGCAGAAAGGTGTGATGCGAGAGCGATTTAGCTGCTGTTTCTAGCAGGTTCAGTGACCATGTCAAACAGGAGTTCCCAAAGTGTCACATACTACTTCCTAGGGGAACATTGATAGCCATGAAGGTGTTGTGGCCAAAACTGTATTATAGGAGGTATTTAGAACCATGAAGTGGAGAAGTGAATAGAATTACATTACAGATGTTATAGAAAGTTATCTGTTATGAATTGTTTATTGTCACCTCTGATCCTTGTGCCTTAATTGAAAGCTGGCTGCATCATCATAATGTTAATATCATTGTGTCTTTGATGTAAGGAGTCTGTCACAGATTCCAGATTCAGTCCCACTGTATGGCACCTTGGGGTTAGTGTCTTCTACTATAGCCTTGGGCCAACCAAAGTCTTGTGAGTGGATTTTGTAGATGGAAATTATGTCATATATACATATATATATATGTATGTATGTATGTATAATGTGAGTGTATAGGGATAAAATTATCCAGGCAGGTACAGAGTTAGCTCTCAAGTATATTCCAGGTTATGGCTAAGCACATCAAGTTGTAATAAGTGTCAGTGATGACTTAGTATTAACAATCATGGTATATTTCTTCTGATGGTTAACTTTGGGTTCACTTCCCTGGATTTTGAATATTATCAGAAGTGCAGATTTCAAACAATTACAAAAAATACGGAGATTGGTACATCACCAAATTTCCCAGTTGGTTGTACAACATAATTAGTTGGTTACAAAGACAGACGTGTTTCTGCTGCACAGAGTATGTGCAGTTGCACATGCAACCCAGTGTAATCTTCTGTGCACTTTCATTCAGGGTCTTTTAACAAGTGAACTGACGTCAGTTCACTTCCACCTACACTTGTTGAAGGACCTTGAATGAAAGTGCACAGAAGATTATGCTGGGTAGCATGTGCAACTGCTACCCAGCATAATCTCTGTGCAGTAGAAACACAGGTCTGTCAGTTATACTGTACAACCAACTGAAAATTAAAAGAAAATTTGATGATGTGCCAGTCTCCATTACCTTATATATGTATGAGGGGGTGCTAAAAAGCTCTGTACGTGTGTTTATTCCCCACCATAACTTGACAATCAGTTGGTATGTTTACATCCCTATAATTTAGCAGTTTGGCAAAAGAGACTGATAGAATAAGTACCAGGCTTAAAAAAACATAAGTACTGGTGTCAATTTGTTGAACTCGAATTCTTTAAATGTGGTATCTCGGCATGGCCAGAGACTAATGACTGAAACAAGTCAAAGGTAAAAGACTGCGACTCAGTAAGTTTTTGCCAAAATGGTTTCCAGGTTTACTAAATCATAAATCTCTATGCTGCACAACTTCCATTTAGTTTCTATTCTAGGTTACAATTAGAGTTATCACACTAAAATCTTTCTTCATAGGATAGGATGATGAAAAAGGCAATAAAAATTTATTTCACTTCATTCTACAATAAAAGAGATTTCATACTGGGTTGTCACCACATTTCATGCAAACCTTAGTTTTTAAAAAGCATCTTTATTTTGTTACTCATGTACATCCTTTTTTTTTATTCTTCTATTTTTCACAGAAATGAATTCTGCCCTAGGTATCTTGTAGTATATCTTGGTTGAAATCTGATAGCCACTATTTGTAATAAAAGTGGTCACATGTAAACTTGTGTGCTTGAATGTTAAAGCTGATGTCTGAGCTGAATAAATACATTATTATGTTGTCCCTTGTAAGTATGCCCAGCACACTCTTGCTGTCTCCCACTCTCTCTCTCCTCCTGCTCTTCGCTCAGGCTAGGTAACCATGTATCTCCTTTACAGGAGCACACCTATTTGTTCACATTTTGGATCTCGCTCTCTCTCTGGCCAGGTAACCATGTACCACCTCTACAGCAAGATACCTGTTTCTGTCTCATTATAACCTTTTATCATCTGATGCAAAGTCACTTCCTCCAATGCCCCTTCCCCTCTCAAAGGATCTGTCTTGCAAGTTACTTGGTGACCCTGCCAGTGTTGGGGGCATCCAGCCATAAAAACCTTGCCAAAACAGATACAGATGTCTGGTGCAGTCTTCTGTCTGGCTAGCTCCTGTCAAACAGTCCAACTTATGCCAGCATGGAAGGTGGACATTAAAAGATGATGATGATGATAATTATGCTGAGGTTTGAGGAAATCAAATAACCGTCTTCAGGATTCAATAAACTGATTAAATTAGGACAAATGTTTAAGAATATCTTTATTGTTTCAATAATTTTATTTGTATTATCAAAATAATCAATTAATGAAATAAATAAGTTTCATGTGTTGTTAATATTTATGTTGAATTTCTCAATAATATTCTGAAGAATCCACTCCTTTTGTTCATCAAAAGTTAATTTCTCATTTAACTGTCTTGCTGTAGTTGAAGTTATCTGAAGTTAAAAAGAAAGTTATACATTAATATATGTATGCCCTCCCACCAAGTCTTTCTCCATCACAAATATACACACACATACCAATACGTTCTTACATAATTACAAGTTGTAGAAGCAGATTAGTTAGAGTAATTTGCAACAAGAAGTTCAGACAGCTGTTTCCTTTGTTTCAATAAAAGGTTTCTATTTTTGTGTATCTCTCTAAGATTGATAAAACAAGTACCAGTATATACTGAGCTTGAATCAAAAGACCATACACTACACCTCTGCAGATGTATGGCTTTGTGCAAATATAAGATATTCTTCATCCTTATTTCTTTATCATTTTCCTGTCTTTACTGATTTACATCTATTTCCCCATCTATTATGCTACCATGATAAAGATAGGTTTTGAAAATCTGGATACGGTGTACGTATAGCCACGGTAATATGGCAATGAAACATGGGCTGTGACAACAGAGGACATGTGAAAGCTTGAAAGAAATGAAACCAGCATACTCTACTGGATGAGTAATATCAGTGTGCATATACGACAGAGTGTAAATGATTTAAGAAAAAAATTGGGTATGAGAGGCATCAGTTGTTGCGTGCAAGGGTGAAAACTGCATTGGTATGGTCATATGATGTGTATGGGTGAGGATAACTGCATAAAGAAGTGTCGATCTCTAATTGTGGAGGGAACCTGTGGAAGGGGTAGACCCAGGAAGATGTGGTATGAAGTAATAAGAAAGGATCTTCCAGACACTGGGGGACTGAGGGACCAAGACTTGCGGTAGTTTGCTGTGCTTGAGAAGACATGTCAAGCTAAGTAAAACTGTGGCCATTCATATATACATGTATGTCCTCTCTGTCCCTTTCTTAGCCAAGTGGTCTTTCTCTTGAGGGTTTGCAGGCACTGGTGTCATGTAAAAAGCACTTGTGCTAGTGCCACATAAAAGCACCCGTGCTGGTTCCACATAAAAGTGCCTGTGCTGGTGCCACGTAAAAGACACACAGTACACTTTGTAAAGTAGTCGGTGTTAGGAAAGGTATCCAGCAGTAGAAACCATGCCAAAACAGACAGTTGGAACCTGGGCAGCTCCTGTCAAACTGTCCAATCCATGCCAGCATGGAAAGCGGATGCTAAATGATGATGATGGCGCAAGTCTTTCGATAGTGGATGATACCATTCATACTGTTAATCACTTAACTATGAAGCAATCCTAAAACCCGTTGTCAGTGATGCCTTTTGACAGGCGGAATGAACCATGTACAAAAAAAATCTTATGCTACAAGATCGTGACACCATAGACCTGAATGAAGATCTGTTGAAGCTGGAAGGTATTGAGAGAAAGATGATTCACTGGATGATTAGTGTCAATCTGTAAGAAAAGGGCAACGGACTGTTAAAGGTGTCAGTTGATATATGTAGGATAGATGACTGAGTTGGTATGGCTGTGTAATGTGATTAGATGATGATTGTTAATGGAAATGTTTTGTATGCAGTCAGTGAAAGATACTTGTGGTAGAGAAAGACAATAAAAGACATGGAAAGAAATGGTAAGGTCATATCTCCAGATTTTGGGCTTTACAAGCAAGGAAGCAAAAGATTGAGACAAGTAACAATATGCTGTACAAAAGACTGTATAGCATATTAGAAAAGGTATTTTAAGATATTATTGATGATGATGATGATGATGTCCCTGCTATGAATATGAGTGAGTGGGTATTAACTGAAGAAAAAAAGAGATATACGTACATGAGTATGTTATACTTACTCTTTTGCTAAATCTGTATAAAATATCATAAACTGATATTTTAAACAGATTCATCTGTCAGCTGTTAGCACTTAACTATTTTACTTGTTTATTGTTTATTATAGTAAAGGTGGTGGACAAGGAGATTTGATATGGTGCTGATCTAAATGTCTTTTAATATTTAGCTATATTAAAGCAGTGAGCTGGTAGAGCTGTTAATGAGTTGGACGAAATGCTAAGCATTTCTTCTGGTTCTTTACATTCTGGGTTCAAATTTTGATGAGGTCAACTTTGCCATTTCATTCTTTCAGGGTTGGTAAAACAAGTACCAGTTGAACCTGAGGCTGATGTAATTGACTTATCCATTCCTTAAAAGTGCTGGCCTTGTGCCAAAAACGTGAAACCAATATTTAGCTATATTCCTTCAACTTGCAGAGTTCAGGTAAAATTTTATCTATGATCCTTCCAGGCTAAACAAAAGAAGCAGCGGTAGCATAGTGAGGTAGTATTAATTTATGGCCATGTGCTAAAGTGAGACATTATTGTTATTATCAGTGATGATGATGATGATATAACTGCAAACGTTAACAGATGTTGAAGTGTCGGGAAAATGTTTACCATTAAGTGTAGAGAGGAGCATTTTGTTATAAATCAATAAGTTAAGCTGATTCTTTTGTTGTCATTGATTTACTTCTTACTAACAGAAACAAAATGAATCATGTCAACGACTTAATGACTATGTTGGTCATTGATTTGAGATAATGAGAGTTGATGTAACTAATACAACCCCAACACTTTTTAAAGGCATAATTATTGGGTTTTTTTTGTTATATAAATAGCATGCACCCTCAATTCTTACAAGGTTTAACTCTTTAATCCATTAGCATCCAGATTACTTGTCAAACTTATTCACATTGTTTTGAATTAATCATGTATTATCTTGAAGCTTTGAGATTTCAATGATGTGATTTTGTATTTTTCGAATGACATTATAGGGAAGGTATGAGAGGCCACATCTGACCAGTTTGAACATAAAACAGGTAGAATAATTTTGCCAGATTTTGCCAGTTTGATCACTTAATTTTCATTGATTAACTTTGACAAGCAGTTTGGCTGCTACACATTTGGGTTGCACACACTGAATTGTGGTAAAGTCAGAATACTTACCAGAATAACCTCAAAACCTAACAATTCTAACTGTCTCAGTTTGGTACGATAGGTTCCAAAGATCACGTGTGGTTCAGTAAGAGAACACTGGTTTGGCCCTGCTACCTGAATGACAATTCTGGTTGTAAAATAAAATAGAATTACAACTTATCATCAACATAGTAATTCACATCACACAAAAAAACATTAAATAATAAATGATTAAAAAAAGTGTAATAAATATTGGTTTCAAATTTTGGCAGAAGGCCAATAATTTAGGGGGACAAGGTGAGTCGGTTACATCAACCCCAGTGTTCAACTGGTACTTATTTTATCAACCTGAAAAGGATGAAAGGCAAAGTCAATCTCAGCAGAATTTGAACACAGAATATAAAAGACAGAGGAAATGCCACTAAGCATTCTGCACAGCACAATAATGATTCTGCCAGCTTGTTGCCTTAGGAAGTGTAATAAATATTGATTTTTCTGACATGGCATGAAGTTAGATATTGCAAGTGAAGAATAGTTTCACATCATTCTTTATACTTGTTTTACTAGTTTAGAGGGATTTAAATTTACAACACTGAGATATTGAAGTACATGCATTTTTTTTTACAAAAAGAGCTAGGTTTCCAGATGAGACATTATATTTAAATTTTGTTCTAAAAGGCAGTGTCTACACATATTTGCATTCTTCCAGTTACTTTCAATATCGTTTATTCCAGTTACTTTGGTTTAAATTCTCCTTCCATCACTTCCCTAAATACATTTGCTTCATCTAACCACTAACAACTCTTTGACCATATCTTGGTGAAAGATGTCCTCCATTAAGGATATCCATCATCTATCTTGCTTTACTCTTTCTTTCAGAAGACCTCCTCAGCTCATTTGGTCCTTGCACTCACTCCACACTAAGGCTGTGCTGTAAAAATTGAATCTTTTGCAATCCTAACTCTTTATAACAACTAGTTTCATTCCTTATATACATCCCTAACAAACATATACACACCCTAAACAACTTTGACCTCTTTCTCATCTCTAAACCCAGCCTTTCTTAAACCATGAGTTTTTGTCCCTATGGAATTATCCAACCATTACCTACTTCACACACACACACGGGACTGAAGCAATAATTATTTAAAATTCTGTAAAAAACTCATGATGTGGTGTTTTCCACAGTTATAATGTGTGGCCACTCTTGTGACTGTAGCTGTTGTATCTACTCTAGTAGTCACAATATTTTCTTGGTATCGGATACAGTGTATCTCTTCTATACCTGAATGGTAATATACTGCTTTGTCTGTTGTGCTATTACTGATAGCTCTGCAAGACACTGAATTTGAACTGCCTACCTTGACTGTTACTTGGCACATAACTCCAAATGAGAACTCGTACAACGACTCTACAATGACCGACACATGACTCCTTGTACTGATTGATGTCATCTCACTTTATAGTAGCTATCTCATACCACTTGTCCCGTGGAAGGGGTGTACCATTTCTACTATAACAAAACTTATCAGTATTTCAACAGACAATAAAGAAAAAAAAGTATATATATTTATATAGTCTCAACATGAACAGTTGTCCATTCATCTTATGACAGTTAAATCCTTACCTTCTGGCAATATTGGTTTTCCTGAAAAAAAGAAAAGGAAATTATAACAATCATTTATTTTTCATAAATGAAAATCACTTTTTATTTAAGGTGAGTTATTTTATTTAATTTGAAATATATATAGTTAGAATGTCTATTAGTCATCATCATCATTTAGGATTTGCTTTCTATGCTGGCATGGGTTAGACAGTTTGACTGAAACTGGCAAGCTGGAGAGCTGCACTAGGTTCCAATCTGATTTGGCATGGTTTCTATGGCTGGATGCCTTTCTTAACACCAATCGCTCCAAGAGTGTAATGGGTGGTGCTTTTTATACATTACTGGCACAAGTGCCAATTATGTGATACTGGCATCAGCCATGACTACAATTTCGCTTGTCTTCACAGTTCTCAAGCATGACATATTGCCAAAAGTCTTGGTCATTTGTCATTGCCTATGTGAGGTCCAACGTTTGAAGGGTGTTTTTTACGTGCCACTAGCACGGGTACCAGTTACACGACACTGGCATTGGCTATGGCTATGATTTCACTTGGCTTCATGGGCCTTCTCAAGCATGGCATATCACCAAAGGTCTTGGTCACATGTCATTGCTTCCATGAGGCCTAATGTTTGAAGATCATGTTTCACCACCTCATGCTATGTCTTCCTGGGCCTGCCCCTTCCACAGGTTCCCTCCACAATTAGAGACTGGCACTTCTTTACACAGCTGTCCTCATCCATTTCTTACATATTTATAACATTTTTAAAATGATCCTAGTAAGCTTTGTTTAGATATTATTTATAAGAGAGTTGAAGAGAAAGTGGGCCTATTTTATTGGTTGCTTCTTCAAACTGTTCCAATCACCAACGACCATTCAACAGTCAGATCTCCCACTGTAAATGTGGATTTTATTCCAATATTGGCCTAATAGGCCAGTTGGTTCAGTGGTTAGAGCATTGGGCTCACAATCATAAGGAGTGAGTTCAATTCCTGGACTGGGCTGTGTGTTGTGTTCTTGAACAAGACACTTTATTTCATATTGCTTGACAGAGCAAAAAATTGTTATGACCAGAACCCTGAAGGCATCATCAAAAATGGAAATGCAAAGATCCTATGGGATTTTATGATTCAGTGCGACCATGAGATAGAGAATAGGAAGCCAGACAATAGTCTTAATTGAGAAAGAAAACAAATTATGCTGGATAATAGATATAGCATGCCCAGCTGACAACAAAGTATGTGATAAGGAAGAAAGAAAAGTCGACAGGTTAGCTTGGGAAGTTAAGCAATTGTGGTCGGTGAAAAAGGTAGCAGTAGTACCAATAATTGTTGGAGCCCTGGGAACAGTGAGCAAAAATCTTGAGAAGTACGTGGAATAAATAGGGGCTGCAATAAGGATGGAGCACTTGCAGAAAACAGCGCTGCTTGGAACTGCTCAAGTACTCGAGAAGGTGCTCGAAAAATAAGAGGTGTTACCTTAGTTCACTGGTAGTGAACAGCTGACACTGTAATACATCTCCAGTGTTAGAAGCTGTGCAAAGGCAATTATAATAATAATAGTAATAATCCTTTCTATTATAGGCCCAAGGCCTGAAATTTGGAGGGAAGGTGCTAGTTGGTATCATCGACCCCAGTACTTGACTGGTACTTATTTAATTGACCCTGAAAGGATGAAAGGCAAAATCAACCTTGGCAGAAGGTGAACTTGGAATGTAAAGATGGATGAAATGCTGCTAAACATTTCGCCTGGCTTGTTAACAATTCTGCCAGTTTGCCACAGTAATAGGAACAATTGTAACAGTAATTATAATAAATGAATTATTTAATATTTGAAGTTGACAGAAAGAACTTAATTAAGAATTCAAACTTAACCAGAAAAATAAGGAAAATGCTCCATAACTTTCTTAATCTTTAGAACACTTTATAATCTTCATTACATTGACAATGCAAATTAGATTATTTGTGTGTCTTAGAAATGAAAACAGAAGTGGGAAACCACTGTGTGGTTAAGATTTGCTTCTGAACCACATGGTTCCAGGTTCAGTCTCAGTGTGACACCTTGGGTAAGTGCTTTCTGCTGCAGCCCTGTGAGCAGACTGGGGGGACACACACCATACATAAGCCACTCCTTCTGGTGAAGAGGATTGGTCTGCATGAGCCCTGTGCCGGTGCCACACAAAAAGCACCCATGCTGGCACCACATAAAAGTGTCCAGTACTCTCTGTAAAGTGGTTGGCATTAGGAAGGGCATCCAGCCATAGAAACCAAGTTAAATTAGACTGAAACCTGGTGCAGCTTTCTTGGCAGCTCTAGTCAATCTTTCCAATCTATGCCAGCATGGAAAATGGATGTTAAGGATGGTGAGGATGACAATGATGAAGTGTGTGTGTGTGTGTGTGTGTGTGTGTGGTTGAATCTGTAAGTCCTTTGTGTTCACTCATGAAGTCTTTGCTTGCAGTAGTCCACTACAAAAACATTCAGACTTCTTGACTGGTTGTGTAATCTTTGTAAACAAAAGATTCATTTGCATGGTGCTGTTTGTTGTTTCATAGAAAGGGAGAATACTGTAAAGGGTGGTAGGGTTGGTGACAAGAAGGACATCCTGTTGGAGAAAAACTCTGCTCCAACATACTCTAGTCTAACCCATGTAAGCATTGAAAGGTAGAGAGTAAAGCGATGACAATGACGATGAATAACTGTGAGTAAAAATGATAATTAAGACCTGCACCTGTAATCAGTTTGTTTGCCAGTTGATGGGTTGGTAAGTTGCTTTAATAAATCTTCAGTAACACTTTGTTGGAATTTAACAGTTCTTGTATCATCAGAATCTAATTTCACACTTGATGGTGTGAAGTTTAAAGGGCAGTTGTCAGAGTTTAGGTGAAGTTCAATATCTGTAACAAAAAAAAAAAAAAAAAAAAAAAAAAAAGTTATTCTTCTGTTATTTAATTGCTGGTTTCAAATTTTGGCACAACAACAACAATTTAAACGAGGGAGTAAGTCGATTACATCGGCCCCAATGCTTAACTGGTACTGATTTTACCGACTCTGAATGGATGAAAGGCAAAGCTGACCTCGAAGGAATTTAAACTTAGAATGTAAATTCGACGAAATGCCGCTCAGTATTTTGCCTGGCGTGCTAACGATTCTGCCAACACGCCGCCTTCCGGCGTGTTATAATATTAGCTGACTGCCCGCCGAGGTCGACTTTGCCTTTCGTTCTTTCGGGGTCGATAAATTAAGTACCAGTTACGTATTGGAGACGATCTAATCGACTGGCCCCTTCCCCAAAAATTTCGGGCCTTGTGCTTAGAGTAGAAAAGAATATTAACTGACGGGAAGTGGAGCGGAATCACTGTTTTATAACATTGCAGGGGACATAACTCTGCCTATTTCTTATCTGTTTAACAACATATTTGGTTGGGTGGCGACGGGAAATTAGAAGAGCATCCAGTAGAAAGAATTGGTCCAATAATAACCATTTCACTTAGGCTAGCATGGAAAAATGTTCACTAAAATTACTTGGAATTAATCTTTTAACCGTAGGGTAAAGAAGGGCCAAGTGATCCAAATGAAAGAGGAAGACCAAGGAAAGCATGAGGAGATTTCATGAAGTGCAGCAGGTTAAACTTTATGAAAGAAATGACAAAAGGAAACAAGTAACGAGATGCTGTGCATGAGAAAACTTGTCCATCCAATGCAAGCATAAAAAAATAGATGTATGATAATGATCAGATGTGAGAACCAAACTTACATTATTTATAAAAGTAGTTGTAAAATCTTTTAATAATTTAAAAAGTGAGAGAATATTTGATTGAAAAGATAAGAAAAAAATGCTAACCTGCTGTTGTAAAGTGTGGTAGTATCATGTGGCAGTGTACTTTACTTGGTCCAATTAATTTTACAAGTTGTTCATAGATTGGACTTAAACCAGAACGAGTTTTCAGTTCAAATTTGATGGCCCTTTGAAAATCTGATACCTGAAATTTCTTTACTGCTTGCTACAATAATAGAAAAAAAACTCTCAATAACTATAAAATATGAAAGAGATATATTGATAACTCTGATCTTTCATGAAAACCTATATTTAACAAATGCAAGATAAAGAAAAGTCACTTGACTGATAAGCATAAAATCACTCACAGACATGCTCCGGCCTCTAGCCCACAGGTGTGTTGTTTCCTCCTGCTGCCTTTTCTATTTATACTATAAAGGCCTCTACTCTTCAGAACTCATATCAACTCCACTCAGGTAATTCTAACCAATTTGTCTCTCCTTTTCTCTTTACTCTTGTTCACACACTCAACACTATGTCCAAACCTTCCTCCTGACATTTTGTGAGAAATGTCCCTACTATTTCTAGTTTAAGTGACCATATAGAAGTTCCCATGTAGTTTTAAGTTTTATTATTAGATACAGACATAAGGCTGCAAGCTGGCATAATTGTTAGCACAATGGACAAAATGCTAAGTAGCATTTTGTCCATCAGCATCATTTAATGAGGTCAGTTTTGTCTGTCATCCTTTTGGGGTCAATAAAATAAGTACCAGTCGAGCACTGGTCGATGTAATAAACTTACTCCCTCCCCTGAAATGCTGGCCTTGGACCAAAATTTGAAACCAGTTATTAGATACAGACATAAGGCAGCAAGGCAAAATGCATGCCAGGCATCTATCTTTACGTTCTGAATTCAAATTCTGCTTTCATCCTTTCAGGGTCAATAAAGTAAATGACTCGTCCCTTCTCTCGAAATTGCTGGCCTTGCACCAAAATTTGAAATATATAATTAAATACAGATATAAGGCAGCCAGCTGGCAGAATCTTTAACACACTGGACAGAATGAGTTCAAATTCCACCGAGGTCAACTTTGTCTTTCATCTCTTTGGGGTTGATGAAATAAGCACCAGTCAAGTACTGGGGCTGATGTAACTGACTAGCCCTCTCCCTGAAAATTTCATGCCTTGTGCCCGTAGGTGAAAGGATGATTAGTTACAGAAATAAACGTGTGATATTTGCAACCATGTGTTTCTGGGTTAAACCCCAATGAATGGCATCTTAGGTAAGGTTCTTCTATTGTAACCTTAGGTTGACCTTGTGACTGAAATTTGGTAGTTGGAAACTGTGTGGAAGCCCATCACTGACATGTGTATGAATGTGTCTGTTTTTATTTTTACTACTGTAGACCAGGATCAAACTGCATCTCTTTTTCTGAAAAATGTGTGTATTTAGATCTATACTCACCTTTTTAAGCCTTAGGCCTTTATAATTTGGGCATTCAATGTGTGTTGAGTTATGTATCAAGAGAAGTTGAGATTTCTTTTCCAAACCACGAAGCCCTTTATGAAAAGAAATAAGTTAAGTGAATATAAGTAGACGCAATATACTATTTACAGCATTACTATTGTGACATTGAAGATCTAGGGATTCACCTAGGACACATTTCTAGCAATGTTTTGAAGAATTATCTTCAGTCATTCTATTATTTGACTGCATTTTTTTGTCTGTAGCACAGCTTAATGGTTTGAAGCTGACAGAGCCTTTCTTACTAGCCAGAAGATGGAGATGACAGTGAGTGAAAGGAGATGACTACCTAAAAACAACCTTCCTGAATTAAAAACACATTCTCTTTCAATTCGCCGTTCTTTTTGGAAAAATGAATTGTACTCTCCTATACATGCACCATTTGCTTGAAAAAGTTCAACATTTATAGTAGAAAGTTATTAAAATTAATGGCCAGCATTTGTTTGCACATTCAACTTTTTTTTTTACATTTGTTTTTTTTTTCAAAACAGTCTTAGAAGTTCAACATTCTGAACATTGAAGGTTCTGAAGATGTAAAAAGTAACTTTTCATAAATTTATTCTTTAGTGCCCCACTTCTCTGACAACATTTACAACACTTCAGTGCATTGTATATGTTGACAGTAAAAGGGACTGGAGATAAAAATGTGGGCACCTCAACAAGGTATCTTGGCCTGGTAGAAATAACAATCAAATCTCCCTCAAACCTCATTATACTATCTCATGTATGTATGAGCTATAAAAGGAGCCCCTATATGTTAGGGAGGCTAGGTAGGAAGGCAGTAAAATCTTCTCCATAACACTATTAAACTGTATGAACTAATGACAAAACCTTTGCATGATAGGTAGACCTGGTAGAAAAAGCAGCCAAATTCATGTTAAACTACATGATATATGCTTCAAAACTTTGCAAGGACACAAAACTCACCATTAAAAATATGATGCCCATGCACTAGAGACCACAATCAGGCGAGGAAAATTTGCTGAATATGATTATTTCATGTACAGATGACCTCTGAAGATTTGTCATTTGAATTTAAAAGGCTTCAATTTCCTGTCTGGTCATCAATAAACCTTTGCACTGAACCTGGTGCATCTTGTCTTTTCAATTGGTTGAATGTACCTCTAGGAATGTTGTTATTTAACCACAGGTCAGCTCTGATCAAGTAAACCTGTGATCAAAACATTCCAACCATCTGTTTATATATCATCATCATTTAACGTCCATTGTCCATGCTGGTATGGGTTGACTGGTGTAACTAGAGGGGGTAAGCTGGGGAGCTGTACCAGATTCCAGTTTGATTTGGCATAGTTTCTATGGCTAGATGCCCTTCCTAATGCCAACCACTTTACAGAATTTACTGGGTGCTTTTACGTGGCACTGGATGGGCACTTTATGTGTTGCCTCACAGGCACCTTTACATGTTGCCACACAGGCGCTTTTATGTGGCACTGTCACAAGTGCTTTTACATCACCAGAAAGATTGGTCTTAAAACTTCTGCTGCGGGAGTGCCCAGCATGTCCTTCCTATATATATTTTAAGACAAAGGGAAAGAGAGATTTCTAGCAGATACAGTAACCTCAAAGATGAAAGATGAGATGAGGTAATTTGATTAGTAGGAAGGAAAAAAAAACCCCTCATAAATATGCAGTAATTTTGATATAAAGTTGAGTGGAATCACACTGAAAATTTAGAAAATTAATTCTTTCAAAAACTATTAGTTTTATAGGGTTAAAAATATAGCTTACATTTCTGAAGTTTCAGTCAGACGAATGGTAAGATTTTAGCTTAGATCATGTAACTTTCTCCATAAAGCCTGAGCACAAATTCTCCAATTAGATAAATAGAAGCAACTAGTTTTAAGTGGATTATTTGGAGACATATAGGAACACTCCAGCTAAACAGTTATTAGACAAATGAATTCTAGATTATATTTCTAACTAATATAATAATGTTGTATACCAGATTTTTAACTGAGGAAACGTTTAATTTTACCAGAGCCCCAAGTGCTTGAAGCATTTATCTCTAGAATAAATGAACTCTACTGGGTTGAAAAACAATTTTCTCCAAACAACTACAAAAAAGTCAAATTAACTATTGTTTTGGTATACAATAAGCTCATTATTATGATGATGTAGTAAAAAATGACAAACAACAAACCTTGCAATAATTCAACATTTTCATCTTTCATTAGATAGTTGATAAGATTTTGGGGAAAAATTCCAAGAAATATGGAACCCATAACAGTGTCACAGACAGACTCTGGGTATTCATTGTTGCCTTGATCTTCAATTTGGGAATGAATATCTATAAGAGTTTCAACGATGGTCATATCCGACTCAGTTATGCCTAAAGTTCCCACAGCCCATATGATTCTACCTATTTCTTTGGAACGAATTGAAGGCCTGTCGTTGACTATAGCCAAGGCTCTTACTAAACAGTGATGAATCAAAGCAGGATGGTAGATTCTAGTGGAAGCGAATGCCATCACGACATGCATGATTTGATTGAGAGAAAACCCATTTAATAAATCATTCAAGATTAGTTGGTCGGCAAGTCTTTCAAAAAAACTTACTTTACAATAACCAGCATGGCGGAAAGCCTTCAGCACATTTATGAGGTGATTAGGTTTAAATGATCCTAACTGTGCAAGTGTTCTTTCGGCAAACTCATCGAGAAGGTCAAAAGAAAAGATTCTTCGGTTAGCACGGAAATATCCCAAACAGACCAAGCCAATTTCATCTGGACTAAGATCCATGACTATTCCAGACAAGTGGTCTTCTATTTTTTGTAACAAAGTTTCTGGTCCACTTCCATGAAAGTATATATAGAACAGGGTTAGTTTTAATATGCTCGGTTCATTAATAACGTGATCAAATTCGTTGTCGATGTATTCAAATAATGTACTCAAATACTTAGGACAACGAAAATAACACGAGAAAAATAAATGAGCTGCTAAAAACTTTTCGTTCAATTCCAATTCAGAAAAATTTCCTACAATCGCTTGTTCAATTTCTTTTAATTCATACAAGGGCAATTTTTTACTCGAGTGAAGCTTTTGAAGCAGGTCCTTTGCAGACAGATTGCTGGAGCTTTTCAGTTTTCCATCAAATTCCTTATTTTCCACAGGACGAATATGTTCTGAAAGTGACAAGGAATTGTAGATGCCATGACCAACACTGAATGAGACAGGCCGTCTTCTTGAGACTTTTCGCGATGTTTTAGTGTAATTTTGAGACAGTTCGAAGCCGGGAACGGTGGATAAAAGGCGTATTTTTGAAGCATTGAATCGTGGACATTTAGGACGAATTATAGTATTTGCACTACATATTTCGAACAGAGATATTGGATTCTGTTTTCTTACCTGATTATAAAAAATTCTTTTGACAGAAGAAGAAAGCCAGAACGACATAGCTAGCAAATGGATTTGTTGATTTAAATCTGACCAACAATACTTATTAGTTATCTCCCTTGCACTCATAACCTTGATAGCTTTAGTGAAGGGGATTTCTAAATAATTGCTGATATATATATATATATATATATATATATATATATATATATATATATATGTGTGTGTGTGTGTGTGTGTGTGTGTGTATGTGAGGCTGTGTGAGTTCAATAATAATAATAATACTGCAATAAAAGAATAAAATTTCTAATAATATATCTTTAAATAGCAATTAACTATTATAGAAAAAAAAACACAAGAAGCAACAAAAGCACAAAATATCTTATTTGTCACAAACACACAAACTAACAAGCAGAGAAATTTCCAGAAAAGTGTACGCTTATTTCTTTTATGATTAAAATAAAGATAATTTCGTTGATTATTTTTTAAGCGGTTACGCGCTCGGAATTTACACCGGCGGTGCTGTTGCTAATATACTTCAAGTTTACCCTCCGGTGTCATTGAAACCTGGTAAGTTCAGCCCTAACTTAACTTTTATTTAATTTCTATTTTGATTTATGTTTAAATTATGTATGGGTGGAAATTCTCTGTAACAATTATTTTATTGCATATATGAAAGTGAGTGGATTTAATTAAGAAGGGAAGTTTGTTTATATTTTCTACTGTCACATGTTCATCGGACGTTCATGTTACTTAGTTTTCTTGTGTATAACATCTTGGTTATACACATATCGTATCTCTGCTGTTATATTTAATCACAAATTATCTCCTGTTATATTCTGGGATGAGAACGAAAACACCTAACCATAGAATTCTGTTCTCTCAAACTATACAAATTCGTATCATTCTGTAAATAGCTCAACATGCTTGGACACATCGTCAGTGTTTGTATACTAGTCACTGAGTGTCTCAGGTCTTACAACACACACCCTTATTCAAGTGACTGGGCCCAGGTTGATCAAATCTAGACCTTAGTCCAAGCGCATTCTACTATCCCGACTAATTACCTCTTTTTAGCCAAGGCCATATGGGTGCTTTCTCAGCAGCTTCTACGTTACCCTTGATGGCTCTTTTGCTTCCTCCTCTAAGATTTCCATAGGCCTTTCAACCTGTGAATTCTCGACTGCCAGCCTCCACGGGCAAACACCATGTTCTCCATTCATTCTTGCGACAATCCTCTACCAATTCCTGGTACACGGTTCTCTTTCTCTACTGTGCCTCTTCTATCGTCTCCTCCCACGACACAGTTAACTCCAATAGGATTAGTTACATTGTTGTCTTAGAAACCAAGATGATATATGGTCTAAGCAGGATCTGGATGATATGTGCTGGAAATTCTAGTTGTTTTTCCAGTTCAGCTTCCTTCAACCTGTGGAAAGTAATCCTTCGCTGCTATTTTTGTGTATTTTCGCTGTCTTCTCTCCTCCAGAACAAAGGCTATCATTCTGGCTGTAGTGTTGATATTTTTACCGTTACTGATCCTGTTAGAAATTGCTTCCGTGATGGTATCACCAGTGATAGCATCCTTATTACTTAGTACTTTGGAGTAACTGCTTAAGCTCTGCTTGTGGGTGTCCCTTATAAATAGGTTAGATGGTCTGGGGAGGACATCATAGATCAAGATCCTCGATCAAGAACTCAATCCTCTGTGGATTGAAGATGTCCACTAGGTGACATCCTGCTCCTCATCTGTTTCCACTTCATCCAGTGTACCAGGCTTGATATTTAGTGAAGACTGTTGACAGTACAGTCTCATTCCTGTTTTTGTATTTTGCTGCTCAGACTACTCCAACTGTTTTCTAGTCTCACACCTATTAACACAAAAATCACACACTATTTCTGTCAGAGACCCAAATCTTATTCTATATCTCTAATCAATCTCTGCTGCTCAAACTATTTTCTATACCCAACTTTATTCTAACAAGTAGCATCACTCTTGCTATCACTCATCTTTCTTATCAAGATCTCAGTAATAATACTTCCAGTTACTCTGGTTGAGAATTTCTCTTCCCTACTTTCTTAAATTTATTTGTTGTTTTCTGAACTCCTTCAACCTGAAGAATATTAATGAATTTGACCATCTAGTGAAGAAGTGTAACTGGCCAAAAAGAAAAGAGGCATGCAAGTTCCCATGAACATCAAAATCGTCAATTTATTCTTCCAAGAAAAATAAACCATTCCTTGCAGCTGACAAGTCCAGTCAACAAGCACAAGTATAGTTGGTAAAGCAAAAAGTGTGTATGTAACATTATGTGTGGAGGAGGGAAAGTTCAGTAATACATAGATTGGACGGTTCCACAGGTGCTGGTGAGACAGAGGATTGCACTAAGCTCCAATGTTTGTTTCTATAACTGTCCTAATGCCAACCACTTTACAGTGTACTAGGTGCTATTTACTTAGCATTAGCACCAGTGAGGTCACCATAAATCTCACAAGATAAGGCACCTCAACTGAGTGAGGAGTAGTATTGAGGGAGGTGGCTTTATGCCAGGTGATGAGAGGTTAAAGCATGATTGAGAGACAGATATAGGTGTCTTGCTGTAGGGGGGATACATGGCTACTCCAATCAGAAAAGAAAGATGGTGGTGAAAATATGTCAGACCATACTCTCAAGTTACATGTGAGAGTAGCAATTAATAAGGAAATGAGAAAATTATATGAACCCTATATATATATATATATATATATATATATATATATATGTATATATATATATGTATATATATATATATATGTATATATATATATATATATATATATATGTATATATATATATATATATATATGTATATATATATATATATATATATGTATATATATATATATATATATATGTATATATATATATATATATATATGTATATATATATATATATATATATGTATATATATATATATATATATATATATATATATGTATATATATATATATATATATATATATATATGTATATATATATATATATGTATATATATATATATATATATATATATATATGTATATATATATATATATATATATATATATATATATATATATATATATATATATATGTATATATATATATATATATATATATATAAATATAATACATTCCAAAATTTTGAATTTAAACAGAAACATAACAAAGGAACAAATGGAAAATTCACACAAGATGGGACATTGCTCAGTCTTCGATAAATGATGAGGAATGAGCAATGTCCCATCTTGTGTGAATTTTCGATTTGTTCCTTTGCTGTGTTTCTGTTTAAATTTTGTAACTTATGTAATGTAGCACTATGCATCAATTCCTATGCTTTACCTATTTTGTTATGTATATATATATATATATATATATATATATATATATATATATATATATATATATATACACACACACATATATAACATTAAGGAATAAGGATTTAAAATCTGTGCAGGTACCTTATTACCACTCTGATATAATCCAGATCTGGCTAACTACATCGAATGATAAAGAACATACAGAATCATTTACAATAAACAATTGACTGATACTTCACTTGGTTGATAACTCCTGAATTTGTTTCATTGGATTTCATACAACATGCAGAGTATAACGTCAAGACATCATAAAGAATGGAGAATTATACATCTTCAAAATTTATTTATTACAGTATTATTCTTATCAAATTTCAATCTGACACAAGTTTCTGCTGGATAGGTGTCCTAGTGTCCTTTGATGTAGCATTTATGTACATTTGGTCGATTCATTTGCAGTACATATTCATCCAAGGTAGACATTGCTATGCAGCTTTGTTCAAGGTTTTATCCATGCGGTTTAATTGTTGGCATAGATGCATCATACACATACATCCTAAACGTTCTGTTTTCATGAACAAAGACCGAGAAAATCGTTGAATTGGGATACGATAACCTAGTGTCTTCCAATAGCACAAGGACAATCATTACACATGCCTAGGAAATAGTCATCCACCCTAAATCTGAATAGCATACTCTCCTTATCTATGAACTACTCATTTAAATCCTCAACACTACTACAAAGTTTTATAACCCCTGACTTTTCACGATAACTTTACATTATCAAAGAATTGCCAAATCTACATATGGATATTCTAGGTTTCTTCCTAAAGACCAGAAAGTACTTCAAGTTTGATCAGTTGGCCTAACTTCTGGCTCACAGGTATGAAGTCACCACTTCCTCCTCCGTGTGTGTGTGTATGTATGAACATCACTTGAAACCTGTGTTGGTTTGTTTACGTCCTCATTATCCAGCGATAGAATATATTCCAGGTTTTGAATAATAAGTACTGGGACCCTTAATCCTTTTGTTACCGTATTTCTGCCATCGTTTCTGTTTATTTGAATATAATGAAGAATTTATTAAAATAACTTTTTCGTTACTAAACTGGAATTTGGAACATAAATTAACGTGAAATTCTGATAGGTTTTAATTTAGAATACTTCAAAACAGGAAGTTTGCTTCAGAGAACGAGGGGTGGTCTCAAGCAGGTTGATATCAAAAGGGTTAAAGGCGGTGCCCCAGAATGGCCGCAGTCTAATGAGTGGAACAAGATAAAAGATAATATTGGAATTACTTCTACTACAAACATGCAAAAGAAAGCCATTGGTTGACTGGCAAAAAATCACCAACTCATTACAATTATCGGCTCTCTGAGACGTTTGTTGTCTATCTCCTTTACAATTATTACATCGGCCATCGGCACATAATGTTGTGATTCTATTTTCATTACATAATGTAATGTGCGAGTTCTCTCCCTTCCAAAACCGGCTTGAAAATCATCTCCGACAAAATTCGCCAGATGCACTTCTCTTTTCTTCTCTCTTCTGCGTCTGTGCACTAAATAGATGTTCCCTAATAATTCCTCCCTCTACAACTCTGTAATTCTTTCTTTGTTTTTTGGCAGATATCGAACTTAAATTAAGCATTAACTGTACTGTATTGTTTGCTATAAGTATTATGAAAGGAAACTAACAGCATGCAAACGTTTTATCAAATCATAAACTTATTTGATGGATTTCAAGAGAAATAGCGACTTGAAATGAAATAAGTTTGTAGATGTTTATACTGCATAATTTTTTAAGGTTATAATAAAATTTTCAAGTCTATTAACCTTGTATTCTGTAGACGCTGGGGTGGCTGTATGTTAAGATGTTTGCTTCCCAAACACATGGTTCTGAGCTTGGTCAAATGTCTTGGCCAAGTGTCTTCTACTAGAGCCCCAAGCTGATCAAAGCCTTTGGATGGATTTAGTAGACAGAAACCGATAGAAGCTGATCGTATGTATGTATGTATGCATGCATGTATATGTGAGTGTGTGCATGTTTGTGTCTCCTTTTCTGGACATTACATGGTAGTTGTAAAATGATTGTCACTGTCATACAAGCAGTGACATTCATTTCCAATATTCTGTGAAAGGAAGTTCGTCTATGGGGAAACATTAGCTTGCTTGGAAACAGGTAAGTGTTGGTCACAGGAAGGGCATCAGGCCATAGACAAATCTGCCTCAGTTAGATTCGTCTGATCTATGCAAGCATGGAAAAGTGGACATTAAAAGGATGATGATGGTGGTGAGTTATGGAGATTTTAATAATTCAGGCTGAGTCCTTCTTCAGGATTGAGATGAAAATGGCGGGGAAAAGAAAAACAGAGTTTTACATCTATATATACATATGAGATTAGGGTGAGAGTTAGCCTAGATGAGATGTAGATTGGTTTTGTGCCAAGCAGAAGCACTACTGATGCTATATTTCTGATAAGGTAACTGCAGGAGAAACATCTAGCTAAAGATAACCCTCTGTACTTGGCTTTTGTTGACTTGGAGAAAGCCTTTGACAGGGTCCCCCGTTCCCTTATCTGATAGTCAATATGGAAACTGAGGATAAAGAGGAGCAGTTGGTAAGATCTGTACAAGCCCTGTACAGGGATGCTGTCAGTAAGGTGAGGATTGGCAATTAGTATAGTGAAGAATTCTGGGTAGAAGTAGGGGCTCACCAAGGATCAGTCCTCAGCCCTCTCTTATTTGTTATAGTCCTTCAGGCAATAACAGAGGAATTCAAGACAGGCGGCCCCTGGGAGCTCCTCTATGCTAATGACCTTGCTCAAATAGCTGAGTCACTGCCAGAACTAGAGACAAAGTTTAGGGTGTGGAAGCAATGTCTAGAATTGAAGGGCCTTAGGGATAGTGTAGCAAAAACCATAGTAGGTAGATGGCCCTGCTCGATCTGTAGAAAAGGCATGGGTAGAAACTCCATATGATGTACCTGGAGTAAGCTATGGACACATAAGAGGTCCAGCAATATCAAAGGGAGGTTAACCAGGTAGATAGTTTTTGTGGGTGGCAGATGCACAGGAACAATAACACTGAAGATGTAAAAAAAACAGATTCCATCACATGCCAGGGGGAAAATTAGAAGTAGTTGATAGCTTTTGCTACCTAGGTGACCAAGTCTGTAGTGGGGGTGGTTGCTTTGAGCGTGTAGCTACCCTGGGTCAAGAGGGTAGCTGCTGGAAGAACTCTGACAACAGAACTCTGCATCATGCCACACAAGCAGGAGAACCCAGTCATAGCTGTCAGACAATTTCTGTGACCACATCACCCCTAACATTTGGTCACCTAACTCCCCAGACTACAACCCACTTGATTATTATGTGTGGGGTGCGGTTGAGTGAGAGACCAACAAAACTCCTTGTAACACCAAAGATGAACTGAAGGCAGCATTCACTAACTTAAACAAGGAAACCGTCCAGAAGAGTTGCAGGAGATTCTGAAGTTGTCTGGAGGCCGTGATTGAAGCCAATGGCAATTTTATTGAATAAATTTACTCTTTAGTATTTCAAGATATTTTTATGTAATTTTGGTAAATATATCTGTTAAAATGAGATGTCAGTATTATTTTCATTTTTGTGTTATTTAGACGATAGTTCATTCACTGCACCCTGTATAAAACGTATCTGATGGTCTATAAGACACACTTTTTTTACCCCAAAATGGCTTTAAAAAACCCCTGCATCTAATGCACTCAATGTAGGCTTAAAATTCGACTATGGTATATATGTTTATAAAAGGTGTGCTGTCATCTATTGGTGAAAAATCTCCTACGTTATGTTTATATTGAATGTGGATGCAATAAATTGCTTATAAATACCGGTAATAACATAAAGTTATGTAGGTAAGTGGAGGAATTAAAACATTATTTTAGTGGTAATTTATTTTACAAAAGTATAGCCTCGACTTGAGTGCATTCTATGCTCTCGTGCGTCTTATAGGCCATCAGATATGGTATGTGTGTGCATGTGTGTATGCTGAATATCTATTTTTACTTTCATACGTATTGTTTTATGCTGTTTTACTGACCACCAACATGAAACCATATCTATGCTGTATGAGATGTACCAGACTCAAGTCTGATTTGGCATGGTTTCTACAGCTGGATGCCCTTCCTAATGCTAACCACTCCGAGAGTCTAATAGGTGCCTTTATGTGACATCAGTATCTGCCACGACTGTGATTTTACTTGGCTTGATGGGTCTTCTCAAGCACGATATAATGCCAAAGGTCTTGGTCATATGTCATTGCCTCCATGAGGCCCAACACTTGAAAAGAGCTTTTCACATGCCATCGGCCACTTAACCTCTGTGAGGCCAAGTGCTTTTTACGTGCCACTGGCTCAGGTGCCAGTTATGTGATACCAGCATCGACCATGACTACGATTTTACTTGGCTTGATTGGTCTTCTCAAGCACAGCATATCGCCAAAGGTCTTGGTCACTAGTCATTGCCTCTGTGAGGCCAAAAGTTCAAAGATCATGCTTCACCACCCTGTCCCATGCCTTCCTGGGTCTACCTCTATCACAGGCTCTCTCCACAATTAGAGATCGGCACTTCTTTTGACAATTGTCTTTGTCTATATGCGTCACATGACCATACCACCACAGTTGTCTCTCTTGCACACCACGTCTGATGCGTCTTATGTCCAACTTTTCAACTTACGTCAAGATATGGTTCTGGGATCATTCCCACTGTGTGGAACCTTGGGCAAGTGTCTTCTACTATAGCCTCGGGCCGACTAAAGCCTTGTGAGTGGATTTGGTAGACAGAAACTGAAAGAAGCCCGTCGTATATATATATATATATATATATATATATATATATATATATATATATACGACGGGCTTCTTTCAGTTTCCGTCTACCAAATCCACTCACAAGGCTTTTTTAAATAAATATTTTGAACATTCATGATATTTCTAAAGTTTTTATTGTTGTATTTGCCTGTCTTTTTACCGTACCTTTTAGACACTTTAGAGACTGAATACTATAAATTTATTTATTGATTCTTGAAGGAATTCAACACACATATTATATCTTGCGTTGGACATATGGTATTATTCCTGTGGTTTTCCACCCTTATGTATCTATTTTTACTATAAGATGGATATATATATATATATATATATATATATATATATATATATATATATATATATATATATACATGTATGTGTGTCTGTGCTTGTCCCCCCAACATCGCTTGACAACCGATGGTCGTGTGTTTATGTCCCCGTAAACTAGCGGTTCGGCAAAAGAGACCGATAGAATAAGTACGAGGCTTCCAAAGAATAAGTACTGGGGTCGATTTCTGCGAATAAAGGCGGTACTCCAGCATGACCGCAGTCAAATGTCTGAAACAAGTAAAAGAATAGTTTTGATGTGCTAAGTGAACCCATGCAAAAATAAATAAACCGATAAATAAATAAATACATGCATAATTAATCATGATAGTGACATGTAAAATGTGGAACCGAAATATACTTAGAATTAATTTCAAGTGGTGGTGGTGTTGATTAGAATGACTTCAGAAATAGAATTTATTATAAAAGTTCTTATGAATAAAATTAATTCAATTAATTAATATGTAACTCTTATGTTATTTATGATACTGTTTTTCTTCTTGCTGTTGTTGTCATGTCTCTATTAGAAATTTTGATGATATAAACCGAAAATTTTTTTTTTTTAAACTTCAATATTGGTTAAAATTTAAATTGTACAATTATCTCCCTTACATTAGGAAAACCAAAGTTGTCTCCCTTTAATTTGTCCTTTCTAGCCTAATGTGCAGTGTGTATATTTATATAGTGCATTGACGTTTTTATTACTGAACTCTTTTTCAATCTGTCTCTCTCCTGATACTTATATTGTTTATAAGCTAAATGAGTAGTTCTTTAAATTTTTCATCTTGAGATTTTGGTGGTAAATAAAGAGGCCAAGATAGGTGAACGAAATTAATGTAGTATATGTTTAGGTTAATACTTGTGTCAGTCGTTTGACTGCGGCCATGCTGGAGCACCGCCTTTAGTCAACCCCAGGACTTATTCTTTGTAAGCCTAGTACTTATTCTATCGGTCTCTTTTTGCCGAACCGCTAAGTTACGGGGACGTAAACACACCAGCATCGGTTGTCAAGCGATGGTGGGGGGACGAACACAGACACACAAACACACATACATACATACATACATACATACATACATACATACATATATATATATATATATATATATATATATATATATATATATATATATATACGATGGGCTTCTTTCAGTTTCCATCTACCAAATCCACTAACAAGGCTTTGGTCGGCTTGAGGCTATAGTAGAAGACACTTGCCCAAGGTGCCACGCAGTGGGACTGAATCCGGAACCATGTGGTTGGTAAGCAAGCTACCTACCACACAGCCACTCGTGCGCCAGTAGTAAAGAGCTGGAAAATAAAATCATTGTGTTCCAGTTATTGAATGTTAGATATCTTTTAAAATTTTAATCTTATTGGTTTGGCCCAAAGGAAGGAGCTGTACCCCTTGGTCTTTGCAAGTTCTCTGAGTTGAGTGAGACCAGTGCATTGAACTCTTTTGACACCAACCCACCCCAAACTACCTCGGGTTCCACGATACAAACTTTCTATTTTAAAGTAATCTAAATTAAAACCTTTTGTCAAAATTTCATGTTAATTTATGTTCCAAACCTTAGCTTAATAATGGCTGGGGTATTTTACTAAAGTCTTCATTAATTTTCAAAATTAGTTGCAACAAAGGAAGTGGCTGTGTGGTAAGTAGCTTGCTTACCAACCACATGGTTCTGGGTTCAGTCCCACTGCGTGGCACCTTGAGCAAGTGTCTTCTACTATAGCCTCGGGCCGACCAAAGCCTTGTGAGTGGATTTGGTAGACGGAAACTGAAAGAAGCCCTTCGTATATATGTATATATATATGTATGTGTATATGTTTGTGTGTCTGTGTTTGTCCCCCCACTATCGCTTGACAACCGATGCTGGTGTGTTTACGTCGCCGTAAATTAGCGGTTCGGCAAAAGAGACTGATAGAATAAGTACTAGGCTTACAAAGAATAAGTCCTGGGGTCGATTTGTTTGACTAAAGGTAGTGCTCCAGCATGGCCGCAGTCAAATGACTGAAACGAGTAAAAGAGTATTTCAGCAGAAATATGACAAGAAAGAATTAATTGTTGAAGTTAACAGCTACAGAAAAATAAACAGAGTTGGAGGGGATTCTGTTGTGAGGAAGACCTGGCTGATGTGACTAGTGCAGGCTGGAGTGGATGATAATTTGGTTGACAATAGGAGGTGAGTCTGATTGAAGGTGGCATGAGACCAGCTAGTTCTGAGAAGTAGCGGCCACTGTAGTAACAGTAGAATAGGCAACAGCACATCCGTGGGTGGGTGGCTGCAATGAGTTGGTGGCTAAATTTGTCGTTTCAATCAGTCAGGTAACCATTTTTTTTTTTGGTGGGTATGTGACATATCTGTATGTGTAGTAGCAGCAGCACTGTCCTAGATAGTACTCCATTGTGGGTGTTAGGTGAACTTTGTAGGTTTGTAGATGATGAAGGTTGAAGAGGAAGGCCTGTCTGAATACTCTAAATTAAAAGGCTGTGATGAATGCATTAAATATGTGTCCATCATTCTATGTTTTTGTTATGCAAGCTGGTGGGGCTTGCATGAGAACCCTAATTTTTTCACATTGCATGTACTGGGTAAATATTTTGGGAAATATGACAATTTGAATGGTCAGCAAATTGGGCGAAATGTTGCATACTTGGCCTAAATGAATAATTAGCCATATTTATGATGTCATATCTTTGAAATTGAGGTGACAAATTATCTTCAAATTATGCAAGTTAATAGTGATCATGGTATAGCAGTTGCCGATTTTTTTTCAGGTTCTTGGAAAGAAAACTTTTTTTTGGCAATTTTTAAAATATTGATGTAAAATCTATTTTGTTGCATGTTACAAACAGTCAATTTCACAGTGTTTTCAGATCTATCCAAATCTAAAAGTACAATCCAAAGGGACTTGAGTTTTGTTGCTTTTGTAGTAGGTATAAAAAAGTAAATAAATCCTGAGATTTTGGGGCAAGACACCATTTCAATAAAATTTTAATTAATTATTAAAAATGGCTATAAATGGTGGAGTTTTGGATGAGGACACCCACATAAGTTGGATTCTGTTTTGATGGGAATTTTTTCCTTTTTTTTTTTGTATCAGTCTTGGAAATGAGTGGGGTAAGCGTCTTATGAGAAAAAATTTTTGAAACTTTATGATTTTTTTCTCCACCCCCTCCCCTCCAGACTGATTTTGGCCAATTTTTTTTGCATTACACACTTAAAAACGATGGGAGAAGCCTTTTCAGTTAAAAAAAAAGAAACATTTTGAAAAAATTTTCAAATGAAAAGGTATGTGATGATTTAATGGGATTTAGCTTTTGTTTTTTTACACATCCCATGATCACATGACACCTCAGAATTGCATGTAGACCTAGATTAAAAACAAACAAAATATGAAAACTAATTCCTTGCTTTAAGCATTAAAAACATGAATTAAAGACAGGAAAGTCATCCGTAAGTTACAGCAAACTTGTTTGTAGTAGAGAGAGAAAGAATAACCCAAAACAAATATGTAAACACTACTACAAATTATCCAACTATATTCAGAATTGGAAAAAGAAATATCACATTTGACTTTAATAGTCTACAAAATTATATTCATTGCACAATATAATTTTTATTTGCGAAATTTGACCAATATTTCTCAAAGAAAAATGAAATTTACATGCACAAGAATATCCACTACATAAAATTTGGACACACATTGTTAAAACAAGAGGAAATAAGCAACATTCTCAATACAATGATACCATGCTAAGCTTGGGCTCTTTAGTGCATTTTTTTTGTAAAAATATACAGAATGCGTAAGATATTTGAGGACAGATTTATGTCTATAAAAATACAGATATATAATAACAGATAATAACTTTATTTATCAAAAAATGCTATGAGGATAAAACTAAACCTTCTTTTCTATAATGTTATTCAATAAAGCCTCCTTCAGCTGCAACAACTGCATCTATATGAGATCTAAACCATCTACATGCTTGAATCAAGTGGTCCTCGTTCATTTTGGACATTACTCTGACTATAGTAGCTTTCATAGAATCTTTGGTGTTATGGGCGTGTTCATTGACCTCTCTCTCAACAATGCTCCACATGTAATAGTCCAATGGATTGAGATCTGGGGAATTAGGAGACCAAATGTTAGGGGGTTATGTGATCATGAAAATTTTCAGCCATCCATTCTTGTTACTAGAGCCATGTATGATAGTGTAGAGTCTTACTGAAACATAGATGGCCTTCCATTGCATACACTGTCTATCCAGGGTTTAACAATTATTTCAGGACCTCAATGTAGGCGGCAGAGTTAACTCTAAGGCTTTGTGGAAAGATGTAAGGAGGCATCACATGTCCTTCATTGCTGACAACTCCTAAACCCATGACAGTTGCAAGAAATTTTGTACGCATAACACTTGGAAATTCAGAAGGGTCTGTACATAACCATCTGTAATTTTTCTTCTGTTAACTTTTTGATCTTGGTCAAAGTTTTTCTCATTTGAGAAAAGCCAAATCAAATCTTTTTCTGCTAGATTTTTCAGTTTGTTTAAGAACCTTTTAGATCTGATGTAGTGATTTTCTTTTGCTTTTTCTGACAAATTGACCTTTACTCATTTCATAAGACTTATATTAGACTAGCAGAAATACCCGGCTTTGCCGGGTTAAAGAGAATAATGAAATCTAAAAACGCCGTCTAGACTACGCAACCCTCAACTGTTAGTAGCTACGATACCATATTTCTACATTAATAATTCTCCAATCCATGCCAGCATGGAACATAGACATTAAGTGGAATGCCAGTCTCTCATCTAGGAGGGCCTTGAAATCAATGTTACCAACTGGGGACTATGTGTGTTGTAGTGATAATAAAAAGACCCAAAGGAGGTCTGCAACGAAATAATTTTACTTTGCAAGTGAATCAGTGGAGGCAAAGATGCGTCTCATTTACTTGACAATTTATGCACCACATTGCAGAAATCACAATGAAAGTATATCTGAAAGGGTAGTCTTACACTGTTGTACCGTTGAATTACAAATAATGCTCATCTGTTTATGTTCCGGTTAAAATTTCATCAACATCAAAAATATATGAATTTTCATGGGAGTTATGGCCGTTATACATAGAATATAATTTCCAAATTTCATAAAGATCCGTTCAGTACTTTTGACGTAGTTTTGGATAAGAAAACAAATGACTAATGTGTGTGTTTGTGTGCATGTGTTTGTGTGTGATGGGTGTATATATGTATAGATATCTGTATGCATGTATATATATGTATATATGTGTACATATTACATGTACATCTATATATATACATCTACACATGTGTATACATATACATGTATGCATATAGATCTATATCTATATATATATATCTATGTATATACGTGTACATATACATGTATATGTATACATATACATCTCTTTCTCTCTCTTTCTCTCTTTCTCTCTCTCTGAAAGTATCGAAATGTGATTGTTTCAGTTAGTGGAATAACGTGTACATATACATCTATATGTATACATATACATCTATATGTATACATATACATCTATATGTATACATATACATCTCTCTCTCTCTCTCTTTCTCTCTTTCTCTTTTTCTCTCTTTCTCTCTCTCTCTGAAAGTATCTGTCATTACAGTATCGAAATGTGATTGTTTCAGTTAGTAGAATAGTTTCATTTTTAAAGTGAAAGTATTTGACATGAGTGTTTTTGTTTCACTTTTGACACGTAATACTTAAATAGTGGAGGAGATATTATGTTGCTGTGGGCTCGAACTCTGGAAGAAGTTAAAATTTTTTTTGACTAAAACACAACTGGAACCCTAAGTAAGGCATCTGTAAAATTTGAATGAAATTGGTTGCGTAGTTCTCGAGTTTTAGGGATTCACACAGACAGACAGACAGACACACATTCTCATTTTTATATATATAGATGTCTTTGTGGACAACATTTCTGATTCTTCCTTCTGACACATGGAGATCTTTTGCAGTTGACCTCTTGGACTTTCTGGGATTGTAATAAATGGTCTGTTGAACTTGCTGGATAAATTTAGGTGTTCTGATGATTTCAGAGTGTTTAGAATGTTTTTTTATGCTTTGATACTGGTGATACATTTCTATCTTCAATCTCTAACTCCTTACAAACTTTGTAGACAAAAGATCTAGCAACTTTTAAAAATCGAGATTTTTCTAAATCACTATACTCATCCTTTATAACCACAATAACAGCATGCCTCTTCATTTCTTGAGTAAGCTGAGGGTCTGCCATTATTATTATTTTCTGAGACAAAGATTATACAGAGTTAGCAAAAAAGGCAGTAATGACCCCCAAAAAAGTATGTCCTCAAATACTTTACGCATCCTGTATATTTACTTAGTAGTTAGTTTGTCCATTTCTTGAAATTTTGGCTGCATCTTTGAAACCTTGGATTTGTGTTCCATTTGACTTCTTGCCATGTGTGAATATGTCAGTTTGACAAATAGCATCAGTATACCAGCCTCTTTATTGACTTCGTGCTTTCCTGCCATATTGTAGCTAGATTCAGCTATGACCATATTGAATTCTTGGGAAACTTTTTCATAAAAATCTCAAAGACAGTATGTTTTTTTAAGTGAAAACTAACTATAAAATTTTTACTTTTATATTTTGTAATGATTATCTAATCTGTCCCCATAGATTTTTATATCAAAATAATAATGTAGAAACATTCCTCTTCATGACTGGATTACTTTCAACACATCTTGGGTTGTAGCACTTCAGTGCATTGAACTAGAATGAGGGCTACTGTTCAGCAGTCAAAAAAATAAAAAAAAAAGGGTGTGTATGTGTGTGTGGGGGCAAACTTTGTAAATGTGTGGAAATACCAGAGACCATGACATGATATGTAACTGTCAGATTTTAAATAAAACTATATGGAAAGAAAGTTCATGTCCAGAACTTTCAAATGATATATAATTTTCCATGGAAAAAAAATTATTTTGACATGAAAATAACAAAACAAAAAGTGTTTTTGTGTGTTCAAACAGTGTTTGTCTCCATTGTACGGCACTCTATAGTGGTACCTACTTATAATATATATATATATAAGTCTGTATACATACTTTATTGTGTATAACTCTATAAAAGGAACATGCTGTGTTTACTTGCAAAGAAGTTGCATTATTTTATGCTTGATTTATTTTAATTGAAAATACTGGGGTGCAACTTGTGCATGGGGCAAAGCTGATATCAAGTCTGAATGTGAAGGAAATAAATATTTGTACCAAGATTTAACTCTACATTAGGAAAGCAACTTATACATTAGTAAACATGGTAACTTTAGTAAAATAAAAAAGATTAAAAATTCAACAAAAAATGGTTTCATAAAACAAACACGTTGTTTGCAATGCTCTAGCATGGCCTCTGCCCAGTACTAGAAACCAGCACAAGTGTATGAATAATGTATAGCATTCTTTAACAAATTTCTTGCAGAGTTCTTATATCACCTTTTATAACTTCATTATGGAAGGCTGTGTTTCATCTTTCAGACCAAGAAATACATCAACCCTGAATATTAACATTTACGAGATGCATGAACCTTTCAAACCAGTGATAGAACTTCTTATGAGAATGTTCAACTTCACAGAAACAGTTACCAAACCACCCTCAAATCCCTACCATGTTAAAAAAGAGAAACATACATTATTCTTTTATTCTTTTCAGTCATTTGACTGTGGCCATGCTGGTGCTCTGCCTTTAGTCGAGCAAATCGACCCAGAACTTATTCTTTGTAAGCCTAGTACTTACTTATTCTATCGGTCTGTCTTGCTGAACCGCTAAGTGACTGGGACGTAAACACACTAGCATCAGTTGTTAAGCGATGTGGGAACAAACACAGACACAAACATATACATACACTCTCAAGGCTTTTGTCGGCCCGAGGCTATAGTAGAAGACACTTGCCCAAGGTGCCACGCAGTTGGACTGAATTCGGAACCATGTGGTTGGTAAGCAAGCTACTTACCACACAGCCACTCCTAATGTAGTTGTAGATGTTTAAAAAGATGTGTTGGAAAGTCTGTGATTATAAGTCTGCTCAGTTTAGGATTAGGGCTAAATTACAACTTACATCCAAATTACTGGACATGATACTTTATCAAATGCATTCTCCGAATCAATGAAAGCCAGGCATAATGGTTTTTTCTTAGCCAAGTATTTCAGCCTTCCATTCACTATTTTTTATTTCTCTTACTATTACTCACTCTTTATTTGTTTGACACTTTCCTACTTTCATGATGTTAATATATGAATTTTCCAGTCAAAACATATCTCCTTGTTCTGTCAACTGAATTACTGTGCCTTCTAAAAAGTGACTCACTATTTGCCAATCCTAAATACTATTACATTTACATGCAAAGACACTGCTACATGGTCCCTTGACCTGCTAGAAAAAGTAGCCAAATATCCCTCACATCATTCTCTACCATCTAAAGAAGGAAGGACACATTGGATAGTAAAATACTTACATATATTCAAGCTGGGAAAAAAGATGGATTATTATAGCATGAATGCTTTGATCTATTCACTCAAGGTTGACCTGACAGTAAACACTGACAACAACAAGTACAATTATTGCATCTATTTTGTTTTCTTTGATTGCACTGTCTTTATAATATTCATTCAATGGTGGTTTATTTAATGTTATTCCTCTAAAAGGTTCCTTAGACTTAGGTTTCAGCCAAATTTCCTTCAAATTGTTCTTTTTTGAATTAAACTTGTGTAACTTCCACATTAATTATTTGATGAAAAAGAAACTATCTGTGTCAAGTCCTGTAAACCCGGTTTTGAATTGAACTTTAGAAGTTTCTAGTATTAGCTATAAAATGAGAACTGAGTATTGATGAAAAAGAAAAGATTGTCGGAGGCCTCACCTCCCATATTTGTTCATAAATAGGAGTTAAATCTTTGTAACAGACACATGAGGTAAATTCTTCAATATATCTCTGACACTTCACTCTCCATAATATATACAGAAGAATTGAGAATTTATTTGTTTTTTGCTGTTCTTTTTGTTTTGTATAAGACTTTAATTACATGATGACCATATTGAAAACTTTTGATCCAATAGATTAATAAAAGAACAAAATACAAAGGAAATAGAAGAATAAAGCAATCCCAAACTTTATATCAGCTGATGTATCCTAATTAAATTGAATTTCTTCATTAAAGCCATCATGTTATATACTTACTAATTTGTTGATAAATTAATTAATATTTTTTTTCTATATTTTCTTTGATTTTTGTGATGACAAAAGAATCATGTGATATTCATCATTGTTCACATTTCTTAACATCTTATTTTTCTTCTGAAATGTCCCTCTTCTCCTCTGTGTCGTTCATAACGATAGTTTTTATGTTTTATCTTTTGATGTGTTTGCTTTACTGTATTAATTATTTCTAAGCCATAACAAATGAAATAAACAGTTGGAAACATATCACAATGCCTGATGTTTTAAAATTGGTAAAAGATATTGGTTGAAAATTGCATGTGCCAGAAGTGGGACGTTGTAGGACAGTGAAATAGAGTTAAAATTGTAGGCCTACATTAGAAATGTAATATATTCTTAGAATGATATAATTTATTTGAAGCATTGTGAAATAAAGTTTAACCCTTTAGCATTCAGATTTCTTTGTTAAATATAATGCTTATTTATTCACATTTTAAAAATTGAACCCTATGTTATCTTGTAGCTTTGAAATTTCAAAGATGTGGTTGTTTATTTTTAGAATGACATTGTAATGTAGTTGCGAGAAGCTGGATCTGGCTAGTTTGAACATAAAACAGGTAGAATATTCTGGTCAGATGTGGCCTGTTTAAATGCTAAAGGGTTAAAAACACAAAGTAATAGAAAAGAAAAGAGACAAGAAAGGAAAAGAAAAGAAAAAACAAGAAAGGTAGGGGTGGGGTAAAGAAGTGGAAGATGAAAGGAGAAGGAGGATCAATGGGCCCCTTACCCCAGAATAAATGGTGTGCTCAGTTACCCCAGTGGAATAACCCTCTTCCCATTCAGGGGAGGCAGATCTTTAGTCTGGGACACAATGTGCAACGACATGTTCTCTGGGCTCCAACCTTGCAGGATTGGCTGCAAACCTGGGTGTCACCACCCACAACACTGAGGAGAGAAAAAATTTTAAATACAGAGGCCTAACCAGCCATTATCAGTTTGTACCAGTCGCCATTGAGACATCAGGTACTCTTGAACCCTATACTACTGATTTCCTCCACAAAATAGGGATAACAGTGGCCCGTTGGAGAAATGAGCCCCACAAGGTGGAGTGACTGCTGCAGTGAGTGTTGTTGACCAACTGCCAACTGTCATGGTACTGTTTTTCTCACAGACAGTGCCCAACTGACCCTACTATACTGTGTAGCTCACAAAATCAAAAACATGCAAGTGCACAAAATCAAAATTTATAAAATGGCAACAATTTACCCATTGCACCCTGCATATATGTATTCTTTTATTCATTTCAGCTTTGCGGCTGTGGTCATATATGTATGTATGTATATTTATTTGTATATATATAGATATATATATAGGTGTATGTCTCTCTATATATATGTGTATGTACAAATATATATATATATATATATATATATATATAAAATTAAGGAGAGGAGAAAACAAATTCAAAGGCCGATGTATATATATTCATTCAATCCATATTAACGAAATTCTCCATGGTATACAAAGTGCATACATAGATGCATTCATCTATATGATTTATAAAAATTTTAAGAATTTACAAATACATGCATATACGCGAAAATTTATGAATATATAAAAATTCATACACATATAAAAATTTATAAACACATAAAAATTCATGAATATAAATATATAAAACGTGTAAGTCCATAAATGTACTTGCGAAGTCCGAATGAAGAGGATGATAAAGCAGATGTAAACTGATTCATAAGGAGTTTGGAACACGTATAAAGTCTATGTGTAAAGTCTTACAGCCGTTTCAAAAAGATATAGGTTGCTATGGGCGAGCTAACTCCAACCATAGCAATACTCTATATTTTTCTCATCAGAGTTAATAGCATCACAAGGTTAAAATTTTAAATGAAAAGGTGTGTTACATAAAAATCAAATGTTTGATCGGACCATTAGCTTCAGGCCGGCGAGTGATCAAGCGGCCTCTTGCCTCTGATAAAGCGTGGTCTATAATGGATGAAGAGTTGTTTGTGGCTTTCTGCACAGTCAAAGGTAATCCAAGCAGGAAAGTCCGAGTGCTGGGAGAGATGGTGAGTGATTATGAAGTGCTGAACTTTGGTTTGCATGAGTTGACTGAAAGACCTACAGTTAAGGTGAAGAAATCCTGGAGGAGAAGAGCTATCCATGAACTTTGAAAAGACACAAGAAGGTTAAGAGCATTACTGCAAGAAGATCCATCCAAGTTTGAGATTGAGGTCCTCCTGTGTGAAACTCATAAGAAGATCAGCAAGCTGGGTAGAGCGGAGTGTCATGCCAGGAAACAGAAGGAAGCTGCAAAGGCTAGGAAAGCCTTCACTGAAAATCCTTTGTTAAACAGCTATTCAAGGAGAGAACTAGTGGTGTGCTGACTGTTGAGCAGGAAGAGCTGGAAAACCATCTCAAGCAAACTTATTCTGATGCCAACAGAGGAGCTAAGGTTAAACACCTACCAGAACTGAACAGACCCACCCCTCCAGGTGCAAGGTTTGATACTTCCATGGTCAAATTCAAGGAAGTTCAGTAGGTGGTATGCAAAGCAAGGGCTGGCTCTGCTGGTGGCCCTAATGGGGTGATGTATGCAGTGTACAAAAATTGTCCGAACTTACTGAGGTGTTTGTGGCGATTGCTGGTTAAGATATGGGAGCGTGGTGAAGTTCCTGAGTGTTGGTGTAGGGCTGATGGGATCTATATACCCAAAGAGGAAGACTCAGTGACACTTGGTCAGTTTCTCCCTATCTCTTTGCTGAATATTGAGGGAAAAGTTTTCTTCACTGTTTTTGCAAAGTGGCTCACTGCTTACTTGCTTGCCAATGGCTTTGTAGGCACTAGTATACAGAAAGCAGGTGTCCCAGGGTTCTTTCCATCTTTCCATATCACAAAGACCACATTTTCCACTGCCGTTGGTGTAAGGCTTACACTTGGCTAAGATCTTCCAATGGATGTTGTAGCTGACACCTTTGTCTTTTAAGGACCATATATGACTGGATAATTTGGTCGTTTTCCTTTTATCCCAATGCCTGAAGCTCAAAGTGTGATTGTTGAACCTGGCCTTGAAATTCCCCTCTGTAAGGCCCACATAATTTCTTTGTCGAAACCATGTCCTTAGTGGTTGTAGAGTCTACGGTGGCTTCATAAATGATGGTCTTGGATATGCAAGCTCCATTTAGCAGGCACAAATTTTTATTCCTGCATGAACAGCTGGTTTCATTTTGTGGTTTTTGTGTGTTGTGTGCGATTATATATTTAAAATTAGTAGTTGAGCTGAAACTGATTTTTAAGTTATGTCTATTGAAGAATATATTCTACTTTCTATGTTATATGTTATATATTTTAATAATTACTAGTATTTTTATATATGTAAAGCATAATCTGTTATACATGTATGTATATTATTATAATTGTTTTTTTACGTAAAAAGCACCATTTGAGTGCGATCATTTCCAGCTTCGCCTTACTGGCACTTGTAACGGTGGCATGTGAACAAACATTGGCTGACTCCTGTGTAGGTGGCACATAAAAAACACCATTTGAGTGTGGCTGTTGCGAGTACCACCAGACTGGCTCTCGTACCGGTGGCACGTAAAAAGCACCCACTACACTCTTGGAGTGGTTGGCGTTAGGAAGGGCATCCAGCTGTAGAAACTCTGCCAGATCAGATTGGAGCCTGGTGTCGCCTCCTGGTCCACCAGTCCTCAGTCAAATCGTCCAACCCATGCTAGCATGGAAAGCGGACGTTAAATGATGATGATGATGAAATAAATAGACATAATATAATGTCTAAAAGTTGATGAATACCACCTCTTGATTCCCTACATTTTCTTTTTGCTGTATATACTATATATATATATCTGTCTATATATATATGTATATATGTTATATATATATATATATATATATATATATATATATATATATATATATATATATATATATTATGTATATAAATATTAGATATATATATGTGTGTCTTAATGTTTGTGTATACATATATGTTTGTATGTGCGTATCTAGATATGTGTGTGTGTGTGTGTGTACACATATACTTATATATATATATACATGCACAGCACAAATAATTGGGTAATCAGGAGCCAGAGTATAAGTTTTAGTAAGTAACAAGACTAAGTTTCAGAAGGAGGGAAAGCAGGAAAATAATCAAGAAATGGAATAGTAACAAAAGGAACAGCAATATGTAACCGCTGAAACTAATTTGTTGTAGCTGCATTGAAGTTTCTTTCTAACTTATATTTTGGTAAAGTTGTTTCGAAATTAAATTGTATATGTGTTATATATATATGTATATATATATATATATATATATATATATATATATATATATATATATATGTGTGTGTGTGTGTGTCTATTTATATATTTGTTTATATATATGTATATATATATATATATATATATATATATAATGTGTGTGTGTATGTATATAATATATGTATGTATGTACATATGTTTATGTTTGTGCACACATCTACATATGCATATATATATACATATATATACACACACACATACATACACATGTGCACATACGTATATGTGTGCACTTGCATGTTCATACACAGAGTGAGTGAGCACCAATGAGTTAATTAACAAGAAGTAACTTTTGTCTAGCAAGAAAACTTGTTCTAATTAGGAAAGTCATTGTGAAAAATTTCTTGCCTAGATATTGTGTTGGAAAGCTGAACTATTACTTAGACAACAGCCGAAGGATGAAATATTCTACAAAATTCTAAAAGAAAAAACAGTTCCTCACATGATCTGTATCTCTGAACCTAATTAAAAGACCAGCTCCAAGAGACTCTGAAAGAAATAGAAAAGTCAATCTTAGATTAGGATATGTGCCCTTCCAAAATGTTTACTACTAAACAGGCTGTGCTAAGGTGGAGTTCTAAGATCCCTATTATTTTTGTTATTGTTGTAGATGATTATAGGTATAATTAATAAAATCTGTGGATTTTCAGACTCTGTGTTTTGCAGTATTTAGATTACGAGTTCAAATCATGTTAAAATCTACTGCATCATTTGTACCTTTGTGGTTGATAGAATAAGTATTAGTGAAGGGCTTGGATTGATATAAATTTACTGTGCCTCTATTCTAAAGTCTGGTGCCACCTTTCTGTGTTAGAACTAATACATTACAAAATCAGTTTATTGTTAGAAAAAAATGTTTTGTTATATATTCCTGCACCCGTATTTGTGACATTGTGCCTATGTTAGAAGGTCGTTGTCACCAACATCATCATCATCATCATCTTCACCATCATGGTGAGCTGGCAGAACCATTAGCATGCTGGACAAAATGCTTAGCAGCATTTTTGTGTCTTTATGTTCTGAGTTCAGATTCTATGGAGGTTGACTTTGCCTTTCATCCTTTTGGAGGTTGATAAAATAAATACCAGTTGAACACTGGGGTCGATGTAATCGACTAACCCTCCTCACCCTGAATTTCAGACTTTGTGCATATAATAGGAAGGATTATTATCAGGGTAGTTGTTTGGCAAGAGTGGTTGGAGTGTCAGTCCTAATACTGTACATTATAGGTCTTTACATTCTGAGTTCAAATTCCACCAAGATCAATTTTGCTTTTTATCCTTTCAGGGATGGTAAAATAAAATAGCAATCAAGTTCTAGGTTTGAAGGTATTAACTATCTCTTGTTTCCCTAAAATTGCTGGCCTTGTGCCTCAATCAGAAAATATTATTATTATTAGTGGATTAGCAAAGTCATTGAGCTGTCAGACACAACCAAGCCATGTTTGTGATGGTGATGATGATGATAATAATCATCCTTTTTACTTTAAGTATTAATACCAGGCCTGAAAATTTGGGGAAGTGGGTAAGTCAATAACATTGACCCTATTGCTCAACTGCTACTTATTTCATTGATGTTGAAAGGATGAAAGGCAAAATCTACCTTGGTAGAATTTGAACCTGGAACATAAAGACAGATGAAATACTGCTAAGCATTTTGTCTGGCTTACTAATGATTCTACCAGCTCTCTATTGATGTGTGTGTGTGTGTGTGTATATATATATATATATATATATATATATATATATATATATATATATATATATATATATATATATATATATATATATATATATATATATATATATATATATATATATATATATTTGTTTTTATGTTCAGTTGTAATAAAAACAATTTTACATTAATCTGACAAGTTTCTCTATACTTTTGTAGAGTATAAAATAATTATTCTTACACAAGAATGTTATTGACAGTGACTTCGAAGTTTTGGCCAGCTAAGCCATCATTATCTATCCATCTATCTATCTATCTTTCTATCATCTGCATATATATATATATATATATATATATTATCTCTCTCTATATATATATCTTTTATCTATATATATATATTATCTATAAATATACTGTCTGTATATACATTTTTTATTATTTCAGTTATTAGTCTGTGGCCATGCTGGAGCTCACCTTTTTAGTCGAATGTACCGACCTCCAGTACTTATTTTTAAAGTCTGGTACTTGTTCTATCAGTCTCTGTTTGCTGAACTGCTAAGTTATTGGGACATAAATACACCAGCATTGGTTGTCAAGCAGACACAAATACACATGCACGTACGCGCGCACATGCACACACACACACACACACACACATATACACACACAACAGGATTCTTTCAGTTTGGATGGCTTGAGGCAACAGTAGGAGACACTTGCCCAAGATGCCCTGCAGTGAGACTGAAACCTTGAACCATGTGGTTGGGAAGCAAGCTTCTTACCAAACAGCTATGCCTGCGCCTATATAAATGATGTTTTATCTCTAACGTATATATGTGTGTGTGTGTGTGTGTGTGTATATGTTCTACAATCTTTGTAGCTATTCTGATCATTTATAGTTATTTATCAATACCATCTGCATGTTTAAATAATAATGCACACACACACATAAACAAGCACACACGTATATAATTCAGACATGTAGATTGCAATGATGAATAACTATAAATGATCTGAAAAGTTAAAATGCCTGCTTCATATGAATTTACCACAAAATGTGATTGAATTTCTATGATTTATAGTGTGACATGGCTTTAAAGACTTTAAAGACTTTGTAAGGAAACTGGTGCCAACAGTGATACAAATCCAAGATAGTTGTTGAACCAACTTTGATTCTACTCACCCATAAATCTGAACTTTTAAGTCTGTGTGAACAACATTTATGTTATTGTGTGTGTGTGTGTGTGTGTGTGTGTGTGTGTGTGTGTGTGTGTGTGTGTGTGTGTGTGTGTGAGAGAGAAATTTATTGGAAGGGACACTTTTTGATGCTTACATTGTTAACCCATTCATTCTCATTTCTCTAATGAAATGCACTGTCTATGTTTCCAGAAGATAATGAAATATTTTGAGACTTAGTAAAATAACTTTTACATTATTGGTGTTTGGAACAACTCAGTAAAAAGGTTCTTGCATTAAAATTATGATGGACATTTTCAATTTAAGTATGAACACTTTAAAATCTGAGCCGTGGAGTTGATACACCAAACCATCAACTCTGACTCTGGCATTTATGGTATAACGACTCCGACTCTTCTATATCTAATCGTATATCATTATATTGATTGAAACATGCAATAGACAGTGTGAATCGTCAGACTTCTTTTTAGCACTCTAACCTGTTAAAGTTTAGGTTTAACCCTTTTACTGTAGTAAGCAGATATATCTACTCAAAATTTCATTACCCTTAACTGAAGAAAGCAGTTTTATACACTAATTTTTTTTTTTTTTTGACTGAGGACATCAGTACTGGAATAACCATGAAATTTAATTTTGCTGTGAAAGGGTTAAAAGCTACAAATATTCTTATTTCTTTATTGCCCACAAGGGGCTAAACATAGAGGGGACAAACAAGGACAGACAAAGGGATTAAGTCGATTACATCGTCCTCAGTATGTAACTGGTACTTATTTAATCGACCCCGAAAGGATGAAAGGCTAAGTCGACCTCAGCGGAATTTGAACTCAGAACATAACAGCAGACAAAATACTGCTAAGCATTTCGCCTGGCGTGCTAACGATTCTGCCAGCTCGCTGCCTTAAAGCTACAAATATTCTGTTGTGGCCTTTTTTTTTTTTATATATTATTGATTACAGAAGTTACAAATAGTTAAGTGTAATGCTGCTTTCATCAGAGAGATTTAAAAGAAACAAACTATAAAATCAAGAATATTTTTCTGTACCATTTCAAAAATCAAAAATCCATTAAAGTTAAAATTAAAAGAATGATCATGTATAGTAACTTAATAAATGACTATTTTAAAAGTAATAAAGACAATTAGATACAGGCGTGGCAGTGTGATGAGAAGCTTGCTTTCCAACCAAATGGTTCTGGGTTCACTCCCACTGTATAGCACCTTGGGCAAGTATTTTCTACTATTGCCTTGGGCCAACCAAAGTCATGTGAATGGATTTGATAGAAAGAAACTGAAAGAATCCCATTGTACATATGTGTGTGTGTGTGTGTGTGCGTGCGTGTGTCTCCATTATCCCTTGACAGCTGGTGTTGGTGTGTTTATGTCCCTGTAACTCAATGGTTTGGCAAAAAAGAGACCAATAGAATAAGTAATAGGCTTAAAAAATAAGTCGTGGAGTTAATTTCTTTGACTAAAACTTTCAAGGCAGTGCTCCTACATGGCCACAGTCAAATGACTGAAACAAATAAAAGAATAAAAGAAAGAACCCTGATGTGATTGTATATTTTTGGAATGACATTGAAGAGTAGGTGTGAGAGGCTGGATCTGGCTGGTTTGAACATAAAACAGACGGCATATTTTGGCTGGGGGTGGCCTGTTTAAATGCATTTTTTTAATGACAAGAAACTACTTTCAATAAAAGAATAATTATAAAGGATTGAAAAGTTTATTACTTTACAAAATTTATTAAAGAAACACTACCTCTGTAGAATAGGGGTTAAATCAAGGATCCAAATTTACTAGCATGTTTATAGAAACAATATTCTTTTCTACTCTTGATACAAGACCTGAAATTTTTTGGTGGAGGGCAGTCGATTAGATCAACCCCAGTACACAACTGGTACTTAATTTATTGACCCCGAAAGGAAGAAAGGCAAAGTCAACCTCGGCGGAATTTGAACTCAGAATGTAAAGACAGATGAAATACCGCTAAGCATTTTGCCCAGCATGCTAATGATTCTGCTAGCTTGCCACCTTATAGACAATATTGCCTCTACCAGATCCTACTTCATAGAAGAATTTAAATCTGATTTGATTATTTTCAGTGCAGAAAATGATCAAAATATCAGTGAAATTGGAAATTTTAACTTATGATATTACAGTTTTACATTCAATCTGAGTCACTACATTTTTTTCTGACCGATTCTGATTCCACAGCTCTGTTTAAAACAGGCTGTTATGTGTATAATAGAATGATAGATGGTCTCAAGTGGAACAGAATGATAAAGGTTGATTACTCTTATTCCCAATTTCTGTGTATTTCATATTGTTAGTACATCATCATTGTTTAACATCCTCCTTCCATGCTGGCATGGGTTGGAGTGTTTGACAGGAGCCAACCAGGCAGAAGACTGCACCAGACTTCTGTTTTGGCATGGTTTTTATGACTGGATGTCCTCTCTAGCACCATTAAACCAGCAGAGTGGATTGAGTGCTTTTTATGTGGTATGAGCACGGGTGAGGTCAGTTTTTAATATATACATAGTTAGAAGGATGGGCCGTGCTCAAGACCTTTACAAGCCAGCCCAAACTTTACAGTGTGGACTAGATGCTTTTTACATGGCACCAACACTGGCAAGCTCACCAAGTAACTTGCAAGACAAAGATTCTTTGAGAGAGGAGAGGGCATTGGAGGAGGTGATCTTGTGTCAGATGATGAAAGGTTATAGTGAGACAAAGACAGAAACAGGTGTCTTGCTGTAGAGGAGGTACATGGTTACCCAGCCAGAGAGAGAGGCCTACATCCATTCCTGGATCTGTCATGCATATACATATAATATATATGCCTACTATTTCCTATTGAGAGAGGGATTTACCTCCTATTTCTTGTTGTGAGAGAGATTTATTTATTTCTGATTGAGCAATCACTTTCTTGGTCTGTAATCTGAGTTTTTAACACACAAAACTTTTCAGACTTTTGGTTTCTATATCTGTCCACATATAGATGGACTGCATCGACTTCATCAGTTTGAGCTGGCTTGTAAAGTTCTTGAGCATGACCCATTCTTCTAACTAATGTATATATTAAAAACAGAAAAGCAAAACAAAATTAAAAAAAAAAAATTCTTCGCTTTTCTACTTTTTGTAGTTTCTATTTATCATAAATTTTAGTCTTTAACCCTTTAGCATTTAAACCAGCCACATCCAACCTTAATACTCCACTTGTTTTATGTTCAAACTGGCTAGATCTGGCCTCTCATACCTACCCTACAATGCTATTCTGAAAATAAACAATCCTATCAAAGACAATGCAGGATTAATTCGAAACAATATGAATAAATAAGCATTACATCTGACAAAATGATCTGAATGCTAAAGGGTTAAGCTAAGATTTGAGCTGTAGCAATTGTCAGTAAATATCAAATTCTTTGGGTTTCTTTCTTTTTTGCAGCATCAACTCAGCTGTCTTTGGGCTTCGTCACCAGTTAACATTTTAAATATCTATATTGTAATCGGAAGTTGACTATTCTTTTGATTATTTTTATGGGCTACAGGTAGTGGAGCTTGGCTGTGCTGGGACACTATCATGTTACAGGTGAGATGAAGACATAAATCATCTGGGCATGTTATACTGTTTTGATTTTATCACCCAAGTACTTTGTAAATGATGGCCAGTGGATACTTTTCAGTAGCTGATAGCCCTTCTTTTACAGGGTTTATCTAGAAGTGATTGTAGATGAGCAATTAGTTATCTACTGCTTCATCTCTGGCTTTTCCTCATGGTTTCTTCCAAACTGAAATGATATACCTTTTCAAAAAATGAATAAAGAAGCTCATATTTTTACATACAGTTTATGTTGTTTCTCTTGCTGGGATGCCTTATTTTGTTAAAATAAATTTCTTTATGTTATTTCTTTCTTTTAGCAACAACAAATACTATTATTCAAAGAAAAATAAGTAAAGTTTCCTTCAAGCTAAACGGCATCATAGTTGGAGTAGGCTTAAGTTAATTCAAGAATGAAAAACAATAATTACATATGAGTTGTGGTGCTACCTGGAGTTTGGCAGTTTGCTGGAGTATCCAATTATCAATCACAAAGTTGTTTCAAATCCTGCAGTTTCCATGTAAACAGATCAAACTTTACAGGCCACCAAATGCTTTCTCTGTGGTAATAGCTGTAGTTTGTGAGTGTAGCTGTGTCTGTGTGTGTGGATGTGCATGTGTGTGTGTGTGTGTCTGGGGGTGGCTGCGTGTGTCATTATAGTTGTTTTCAGCTTTGTTGTCGACAATATCTGCTGCAGTCTTATTTAGGAATAGAAGTTTTTTTTTAATAAGAAATGAAGATGAAAAGACTGATATTTTTTCTCTTTTCACTATCTTCCCAGGCACTTTTTATTGTCGTCCACTCTATTAACTTTTACACAAAACGCTGCTGCTGCTGCTGCTGCTGCTGCTACTACTACTACTACTACTACTACTACTACTACTACTACTACTACTACTACTACTACTACCACCACCACCACCACCACCACCACCACCACAACCACCACCTCCACTACTACTACTTCTACTAAAAAAATGATGTAAGTTTCAATTCATGTTGGTGCAGTCAATATTCCCTTACTCTTGTACACAATAGCCATAACTTACTGGTGTAAAGTATCTATACTAATTGGCAGTAGCACGATAAAAGTTTTTTGTGTAAGTCAAAGAAAAAAAACAACAACAAAAACCATCTTCAATAGCAGGTGTAGGATTGATTGTACTGCAAGATCACATAGCCAACTGAACTTCTTCCCCTGTCTTGTTAAGGATCAAAACAGCCCCCTTTAAGCATTTAGTGGAAAGAATGGAGAGAGTAAGAAAGAGAAGTGTTTCAACGTTTCTTAGACTAACAACAACAACAAACATTGCAAGTTAAGTTAACAGCCTCTATTTCAGATTCCATTTCTCTCTCTCTCTCTTGTAATTACCTGAGCCATGATAGTTACACTGCCATGAGGTTTCACTTCATAGATGCATAGGAACCTCTTTTACTAAATGGTCCCCCCAAAACTCTTCCTATTAATCACCTCCCATTTTTTTTTTTCCTCTTCCTTCCATGACTTTGCCGTAGGAGGTGGCAGAAGTAAGTTTACTAAGCTATAATGGCCATGTTCTCATGCCTGTGATTAGTAATATTAATTCACTCTCGAAGACTGTCCTAATACCTGGTGTTGCATATAAACCTCATTGATACCGCTACTTCACAACTTGCTAATTCCTGCAGCGACCCTATCTCCTCTCTACTGTTCTTTTTGCTATTTAACTCTTTTTATTACCTTTCTATTCTTCCTATTATCATCTGGCATAATTAAATATTTTCAGCTCCCAGTATCTAGATACTGGACTCCTATAGTTGTCAGTAAAGTTCTCTCATTAATTTTTCTCTACCTTTGGAAGTGTATACTTGACTTCATGTGTGTGTGTGTGTGTACTTCTGTGTGTGTGTGTATTTTGGCAGTAATGTTCTTGTCAATCTGTTTAGTTGTCTCTTTGATTTTCATCTTGTATGGCTTTTGTATGTATACAAACCTATGTATGTATGTATGTATGTATGTATGTATGTGCATGTGTGTGTGTACACACATACACACATAAGCACACTGCCATTATTTTATTATTAGTAGTAGTATAAGTATTATTGTTATGTGCGTTTTACACAGTTAATTCTGTTTCAGACTTGACTAGAAATTGAAAGAGACTTAACCCTGAAAAACTCACTGAATATATAAATGTGAGTGTGTGTATATATATATATATATGTATACATACATACATACATACATACGTACATGTATGTATGTGTATATGTATTATACATGTATGTATGTATATATGTATTATACATAAGTTGTCATATATATATATATATATATATATATATCAGTGCCCCTGGACTGGCTCTTGTGTGGGTGGCACATAAGATGTACCATCCTGAGCGTGACCGTTGCCAGTACCACCTGACTGGCCTTGTAGGGTTTTCGAGCAAGATCGTTGCTAGTGCCCCTGGACTGGCTCTTGTGCGGGTGGCACATAAAAGACACCATTTCGAGCGTGGTCGTTTTCGTGCGGGTGACACGTAAAAGCACCCACTACACTCTCTGAGTGGTTGGCGTTAGGAAGGGCATCCAGCTGTAGAAACTCTGCCAAATTAGATTGGAGCCTGGTGTTGCCATCCGGTTTCACCAGTCCTCAGTCAAATCGTCCAACCCATGCTAGCATGGAAAGCGGACGTTAAACGATGATGATGATGATATATATATATCTCTCTTTCCTTTCCTGAGCGTCCAATAATACTATCCATATCACGTCCTCACTTTGTTGTTGTTTTGTTTTTTTGTTATTGTTTTTTTGAACTATATATATATATATATATATATATATATATATATATATATATATATATATATACACACACACAACAGGTTTCTTTCAGTTTCTGTACCAAATCCACTCACAAGGCTTTGGTTGGCCCAAGGCTATAGTAGAAAACACCTGCCCAAGTTGCCATGCAGTGGGACTGAACCCGGGACCATGTGGTTGGTAAGCAAGCTACATACCACACAGCCACTCCTGCACCTATGTGTATATTTATTTATTTAAATATATGTGTATATATATAGACATATATTTGTATATTTATGTATATTTATATATTTGTATATATGTGTATATTTATATATGTGAATAAATGTGTACATATATATTTGTGTATATGTCTATGTATATATGTATGTGTATATATATATATATGTATGTATATGTATATATATGTGTATGTATATATATGTGTGTGTATATATATATATATATATATATATATATATATATATATATGTATATGTATAGATATATGTATATGTATAGATATATGTATATGTATAGATACATGTATATGTATACATATATGTATGGATATATATATGTATATATACATATATATCATCATCATCACAAATGATGATAAGGATATATGTGTGTGTGTGTATGTATGTATATATATGTGTGGTGTATGTATATATATATATATATATATATATATATATATATATATATATATATATTTATATTTATGTATCTATATTTATATATGAATTTAGTTTATCTGATTAGAAGATGATCAACAAAAAATGTACTCCATCCAGTGAGAGATAAATATCATTTATCGTACATGCTATAAAGATATGAGCTGCCAATATTTTCTTGCTGTGAAAGCATGTGTCTGGGCAGGTTTTTAAAAACAATCCTTGTAACTCCAAGCAATCTGTGGGCTCTGAGTGTACTGTGCTCATGGTGCTCAGAGCCTGAAGATAGCTTGGAGACCCAAGGTGTGTTTTTAAAAACCTGCATAGACACATGTTGCCACATCAAAAAACTATTAGTAGTTCATATCTTTATAATCGTATTCTTTTATGTCTCTAAGCCATGTCCTTATGAACAAACAGTCTGGAATATACATACAGCAAATCCATAACTGTAACAGCGTCACATTTGACTACAATCTTATCTGCTAAAACAATTTTGAGCAAATCTTCAACTAACAATTTGCACATGTGTTTGTCTATATGTAAAAGGTTAAATCAAGTCATAAAATTTATTTTTCTTACTTAGCATTTTTTCGTAATGGCCAAAAAACGTGTGACAAAAAGCTTCCGTTAAAAAATTATAATTACCTTCATTTATTGTAACAAGCTAATGAAAGGGAATTTTCAAAATCTTATACTAAGATGCTCTAAGGTATCTAGTTTAAGGATTGCAGTAGCTTAAATTGAATGTATGAGTATTTCAATATTTTACTCAGTTTTAGTCAGTGCACCCAGTATAACAGCATGACAAGAGGCATTTCTATCAAAGGAATGGAATAGAAAGATCAATTGGAAGAAAATCATTGCATGCTTAGAACTTTCTTTTCACAAGAAATAACAATAAGCAAGATAAATATCATTAAAACTTCAAAAATAGTGAGATACAAATTAAAATTTAAGGTAAAACTAAAAAATATCTACATCAATGTTTTCAGAAAATTCATAAACACCCATTTATAAAATTTCCAACACTTGTGAACTAGAAATCTACCCTATATCCTTGGGCACAAGAGAAAGACATCTTAAAGACCCTACAGGCTTCCCATACTGTAGCTTTAAAAGTAGAGCCTATCTGCATAGAAAATTAGGCCAATCAATTTTTTTGGTAATGTTGCCCTTGCTTGTTGCGAACTCATAAGGAATGGTTACAAACATCCCATTCTTAAAAACTTGGATTTCATTTTCATCTTCAGCACTGTCTTTATTTCCCTGCAGAACACTTTCAAGATTATGTACCGTGTACAAAGCACCTGTATAAGGATATATGACAATTGACTGTTCAGAGGATTCGAGATGCTGGGCTGTTGAAATTCCTGTCAATGTCAAAGCATTGTGAATGAGATGATCCAAGCCAAATGATTTTATTTTATTTTCCATCTCTGTACTTGGGACGTACAAAACACTGACTTTGGACTAGGATTTGACTACATTGGAAAAGGAATTGGCATCATAGATCTGTGCTTTTCTGCATGTCACCAGATTAGCTGCAGTGCATTTTATTGTACCCCCTATACCATCAACTGGTCCCTTTCTATGACTAGTAGCAAAGAAGATCCAATGCAATTTTATTGAAAATTTATCTTCAAACCATTGTAAACAATTAGCAATAATTCTGTTTTTAAATTGGCTGTTTGGTCCATCAGATCAGATTTGCAGAACGTGTGCATCTCTTTGTAATAAAGAAGTTAACAAGGCAAAATCAATATGGCTTCTTTTGGATGTGATAGGTCATCAGAGACAGTGACTGCCGGGTGGCATTCACCAAGCTTCCATAAAGCTGCACTAAAAACTGTTATCTGTGTTTTGTGCCAACGGGTGGACTGAATTTCATCTTGACACAATGTTGAGTAGTTCTCTGAAAAATCTATCTGTAACATTGCCAAATTTGTGTCATTATGAGTTTGTGACTTATGGGGATTGTACATTGAAGCTTGCTTTTGTTTTATATAGTGATGCAGCAGGAATGGTAGAATTTGTTGCTTTAACTTTTCAATGGCTTCCTTCATCAATCCATTAATTTCCAGCTTTTGAAGTTACTCCTTTTCCTGTCACTGAAACCATGTGACTTCTTCCTCTAAAGATTCTGAGTCAAACTTGAAAAGCTTTTCATTCTGGCGAATTGAACAGATATTATTCCAACAAAGTTCAATAGTGGGGTTACAAACAAGATCAGAAACGAAATCATGTGAATACAATGGAACAGTTTGGTCAACTCTGTGATTGGCTTCAATCAACATGATGAAGTTTTCATGGGTTATTACATAAGAATAATCTCTTTGGCATATCTTTTAATAAAAGGACATGACCTGGTTGAAGTTCAGCAAACTTTGCACTACTGATATAATCGTTTGGAAACTCTTCTTTGAATAAACTATAAAGTTCATCAATTGTGACATACAGATGTCTCTTCTGACGAATTTCCTTATGCCCATTGCTTTGAACCCTTATTGTATCTCATTTTCCTGATGACATTCTTGAGTTATCACCACATTCATAGAATTCCTGAACTTTACTTTTCAAATTCAAGTTAAGGTTAGGTTGCCCTTCTTTACTTGAACCCACAGGAATGTCATCATCTCCTGTCATACACAGTAATTCTCTTACAACTTTTGAACGCTTTCTTGGAGATTTGTGTCCCTTTTGTTTTATATGCTGGAGAGTTTGTTTTTCCAGCTCTTGTTGCTTCAAGATTCTCATTTCTCTTCTTTTTCCTTTGCTCAGATTCTTTTAAATTCCATTCCTTGGTGTTCACTCTTTCCTTTAACTTTACCTGATATCTCTTTTCACATTCTACACTGCTAAAGGGCATTTTAGGCTAAAATGAGAAAAATTTCTAAAGGTGTGAGGATTCCTATCCTCACATAATTCTTTACTGAAATAGGCAGCTTGATATTGTATTATCATTGTTAACCCTTTCAGGCATTGGTTTTTGAAAATTAATAATAAAATAATGTATTAGTATTTGTATTATTAAGGAGTGGCTGTGTGGTAAGTAGCTTGCTTGCCAACCACATGGTTCCAGGTTCAGTCCCATTGCGTGGCACCTTGGGCAAGTGTCTTCTACTATAGCCTCGGGCCGACCAAAGCCTTGTGAGTGGATTTGGTAGACGGAAACTGAAAGAAGCCCGTCGTATATATGTATATATATATATATATATATATATATATATGTGTGTGTGTGTGTGTATATGTTTGTGTGTCTGTGTTTGTCCCCCCAACATTGCTTGACAACCGATACTGGTGTGTTTACGTCCCCATAACTTAGCGGTTCAGCAAAAGAGACCGATAGAATAAGTACTAGGCTTCCAAAGAATAAGTCCTGGGATCGATTTGCTTCACTAAAGGCGGTGCTCCAGCATGGCCACAGTCAAATGACTGAAACAAGTAAAAGAGAGTAATTGTTTTTTATTTATTTATTTATTTTTTTATTAAAAACATTGTGCCTGAAAGGGTTAGCAAATAACAAAAACGTAATGCAAAAAGTAAAGGATTACCTTAATAAAGTGTGAGAATCTCTTACAGAAAAAGTGTGAGAATATTTTGTCATGCTGTTATGTGGTACATTTCTTAGTGTTAGGATGAACATCATTGGGACCCATATTTCTCTTTCACAAATGTTTGTTTTACAAGTTTACAATCTTGAAAGAAATATTCAAAATCACAATGTAAACAGTGTGATTTTGTAACGATGTGACATGTAACAGCATGACAACTAGTTAAGGAATGAACCTGCCTATTCAACCTTTTGGACAAATTCTAAATAATTAATTTACAGTTTACTAAAAGATGACAACTTGAAGTACCAATTCAGGTGAAATTGGTGAATGATAATAAAGTTAGTGAAGTAAATGGGGCTCTTACTTTTTACAAATAAAAGAGAATAATTTTTGCCAAAATTTTATTTTAAAAAAGATAATACTTTGAAGTATTTCTTTGAAGATTTCTTTCTACCTAGAATCTAAATCTACAAAGTTTAAGCTTTAAAATAATGTGCTATATGTCGTTTAACTAATGATTTTATTTTTAAAAATAATTTTGAGACGTTTATGGATTTGTTGCATAGAGACATACATGCATACATACATGTGTGTGTGCATTTCTATCTGGTTGTCTGTCTGTCTCTCTCTGTTCAACTAAAGGCAGTGCTCCAGAATGGCCACAGTCAAATGACATATATATATATATGTATGTGTGTGTGTGTGTGTATATATATATATATATATATATATATATATATATATATATATATATATATATATATATATATATATATATATATATATAATAATAATAATAATAATAATAATCAATTAAGTAAACAGAAGATGGAACTAGTATAACTCTTTATTTTCTATGACGATCGTTTCAACCCATCCTGCGACTGTCCTTGAAGGGTGAAATGCAGTGCATCATACCATGTTGTGTCAATCTTGCAGTCTGGGCTACATAAGGTACATTATTACATAAAGTGGTGTCTCGCTAAAGATCATGAGTTTGGGCAGTCATGTTGTTATTTGCCCACTTCATTTAGGGAACATATGTATTGCCTACATATATTCATTTATCATTTTACTGGTTTAAGTCACTGGATTGCAGCCATATTGGGGCATCACCTTCAAAGGTTTTATTTGAGCAGTAGTTTTCAGTCTCCTACTCTCTCTTTCTCTTTCCTCTTTATGTATATATATATATATATGTGTATGTATGTATGTATGTATGTATGTATATATGCATGTTTATATATATATATATATATATATATATACACACACACACACAGGTTCACACACCTGTACACATGCATACACATACACATAAGAAGGTACTATATCTATAATACTTTCCTCCTTTTCATTATTGTCCTTTCTATTTAAACAAGATCTAAAATGAAAATTGACAGTCTAATAATGTTCTGTTTTATTACTCACATCTTTAGCATGTTTCTCTTAGTTTATATTGAACTGAAAGTCTATTTGATGCAACTGCCCTAAGGCAAGGCTAAATGCATCAGTTTTGACTTTTTCTGTTTTTTACTTTGTGTACACCATCAATCTTTTCTCCCATGTTTTCCCTGTTTTTTTTTTTTTTTGTTTCATTATCGAAATAAGTTTTTATTTGCAAAGAAAATAAATCAGGCTTAAGAAATCCTAAACCAAAATCAATCGTATAAATCAATGCATAAAACAGTGGCATGTTTTGTGTTGTGGTGGAGAATGACAAAGATTTGTGTAAATGAACTCCTCAGAAATTTTGAAAACTTGCTAAGACATATGTCTATAGGTATAAGCAACAGTCTGTATGTATACTGCATTGAAACATTGAAGAGAGGTGTTCAATTGTCCAACCCTTCAGTGTTGCTTTGATGTCGAAAGGGAAATACTATTTTATATCACTGCATGTGACCTCCATTGTAGTGTTTTGTAGCAGCGTTGAAACATATTCTCAGTAAGGATTTATTTCCAAAGAAATTGTATTTTCTGTTATTAGATGCTGTAAGCATCAATTTGAGACAGTTGGGAGAAACAAGGCTACTGACATGATTTAAGCCATGTGTCTGTTGCCTGTTAACCAGTCTTCTAACCATTACTTTACATTACAATACAGAGCTTCTTCCATTTTCTTTTCTGAAACTAGGTATTATAATTGTGGTTACATGGCAAGCTATAGATTATACATTACTGTCTCAAGAAGACCCATCCACCACAGCAGCTGGTGCCACATAAAAAGCACTCATTCTAGTGCCATATTAAAAGCACTGGTGCTGGTGTCACATAAAAAGCACCCAGTACACTCTGTAGAGTGGTTGGTGCTAGGAAGGGCATCCAGCTACAGAAACCATGCCAGAACAGACAATGGAGCCTGATGTAGCCCCTGGCCTTACCAGCTCTGGCTGAACCTTCTAATCCATGCCAACATGGAAAACAGACGTTAAATGATGATGATGATGCCTTGGGTCCTAAAATTCACTGAATCAGTTACCCAGTTTCCATGGTATCTAAGTGCCCAAGATCACCACACTCCTCCTGAACAGGATAACAGTTCATTGCAGAGTTACTCATTTACAGCTGAGCAGACTAAAGCAATGCGAAATTAAGTGTTTTGCTCAAGAACAATGCAGTGCCTTGTTTGGGAATTGAAACCATCATCTTGCAATCATGAGTGCAACACTCTAACCACTAGGCCAGGCACCTTCACTTCACAAACTATAAATACCTGGTTCTAATCCTATTACTAGCATCTGTTTCTCTGTTATCCCTCAAATTGGTGATAATAATATTCATTATGATTATTTACATTTATATCTTATCTGTTACTTCAAAATATTGTAGTCTTGTATGTCACGTTTTTTAGATAGCAGAACAAGTTTAGTTCAAGTTTCCAACTGAGATTAACATTGTTATTATTATTATTTTATTTTTCATTTCATATTTCTCTAATAATTTCATCTGAGGAAGAGAAGCAGTGCCCCCTAGACATTTTTCATCTATTTCCCCTCAGACACTCCCAGACTGTTGAGATTGATGTAATTCATAATTTTAGTGTTTATGTAATCAGCTGAAAATGTAATAAATTCTTGGTAGTGAATCAATGACTCAAACTCACTTATTTGAAGTTATTGTTTGTTTAAGATTGGAATCTAGTTGAGAGTTTCTTTGAGTTCTCTCTTGTGTTCTGCAATCATTTTCTTTCTTTCTTTCTTTCTTTCTTTTTTTTTCTCATAAAAGAAGTACATTTTTTATGAAAATTGATTTCATAAACTAGAATTATGGAAACTTTTGTAATTGATGATTCTGTATAAATCTTAAGGAAGTAGTTCACTCAAAGCTATACTTCAGCAGTGGAGACAAAGAGAGAGAGAGAGAGAGAGAGAGAGAGTGAGAGAGAGAGAGAGAGAGAGAGAGAGAGAGAGAGAGAGAGAGAGAGAGAGATCCCTGCTTATAGTATGTGATGTGAATTTGTGCACAATTACTGAGTGGGTGCATTTCCCACTGTTGCAATACTTGCGAGATGACTATCAGAAAAGTAAAGAATTTCTTCATGTATAACATATTTTGAAAATTCTCTCTTGCTTCCCATATTGCTTCGAAGCATGCTTGTCTCTTACCAAGAGAGTCTCCACTGATTTTGAAGAATCCATTTACCAGCTACTCCTCAACCAATCTGATTCTGCAAAGAGCATTCATTGCAAAATTTAACCCTTTAGTATTTAAACCGGCCATATCCGGCCCAAGTATCTTACTTTTTTTATGTACAAACTGGCCAGATGCTGCCTCTCATACCTACCCTACATTGTCATTCTAAAAATAAACAATCACATCATTGAAATCTCAAAGCTACAAGATTCTGAGTAACAATTACATTAACTGTAATAGTCTATGTATGTTGTTGCATAATTAATTTAAAAACAATGTGAATAAATAAGTATTAGATTTGACACAGTAATCTGAATGCTAAAGGGTTAAGAGAACAAACCTCCAAAAAACAAAAAAAAAACACATTTATTATCTGTCTTGTTTCCAGATTCATTCCTCTTTGGCCCCTTTGACTTTCCTCTTTGGCCCCTTTGACTCACCTCCATTTACACACAATACCCAATATTTCTATCACTTCACCCCCAACAAATTGATTAATTTTGATAGTATTAAATCTATTACTCTCAGACACTGTGCTATGCAGTGAACTCATATCCTAACATGGTTTTAGAATATGTACCTCAACTTATAGAAATACATGAAACTTTATTCCATTTCGAAGAAGGTTTACCTAACTTCTGACCCTTTAAATTACTGACTCATTGCTCTCACTTTCAAATGCTTTATCTCTGAGTTATTTTCTTTTCTAAGGAACCATTATAACTTCCACAGAACCAGATATATCACAGATTTGCACTCCTTTCTCATATGCTAATGGTGTCTTGAGCAGTTTGACAAAGTTTCAATTGTCATGAGTATCTCCTAGCTAAGCCTTTTATGTATGATCTTTATCCATCCTTTAGTTCAAAGTTTCCTGTTAAACTGCTCCATCCCAATATCATTTATCACCTTATTGTGTCTCACAGCCAATCACCTGCTGTAAACCTTTTCCTCAATCCATTCTTCCAACAAATGTAACTCTCTAGAACTTGCTCCTTGGCTACATTTTTGTCCTACAAATACAAACTACATTGAACCAATGAAAGAGAGAATTAAATTTGTCTGGAGAGATGCGGTAAGGTATTTAACTCTTTAGCATTCAGATTCTTCTATCAAATGTAATGTTTATTTATTCACATTCATCATCATTATCATCATCATCATCGTTTAACGTCTGCTTTCCATGCTGACATGGATTAGACAGTTTGACTGAGGGTTTGCATTCAAAGATTGTGCTTCACCACCTCATCCCAGGTCTTCCTGGGTCTACCTCTTCCACAAGCTCCCTCTACTGTTAGGGTGTGACACTTTTTCACATTGCTGTCCTCATCCATAATCAACACATGACCATACCAGCGCAGTCGTCTCTCTTGCACACCACATCTGATGCTTCTTATGTTTAACTTTTCTCTCGGGGTGCTTACACTCTGTCGTTAATGCACACTGACATTACACATCCAGTGGAGCTTACTAGCTTCATTTTTTGCAAGCAACATTGTTTTTAATTAACCATATATTATCTTATAACTTTGAGATTTTGATAAGGTAACTGTTAATTTTTAGAATGATATTGTAGGGTTAGTGTGAGAGGCCAGCTCTGACCAGTTCGATCATAAAACAGAATATTTTGGCTGGATATGGCTGGTTTAAATGCTAATGGGTTAGAGCTAGAATATCCAGTTCTTTCAGTGAGTTTTGTTGGAGGTGACTGTTACTAGGAAATAACCTGCTCCATCATATTTTATAAAATATGATCAAATATCTTTTTTCTTTTAATATAAGAAAGAATTTGTATAGAATTAATAGAGATTAAAATCTACTCCAAATGTATATATTTATTACATATGACAGCTCTAAACAGTTTTGAAAGAGGCAAAAAATGCAAAAGAATTTTTCCATTAAAATAAATAATTTAAAGAATAAATTCAAGAAAACATTATAGGTAGCTGCAGATTAAGTATTTTATTTCTGAAGTATATGAGTTCAAATTCTGCTGTAGACAAGTTATCTAATACACAAAGTATATTACTTGGTTGAAAAGATATACAACTGCTATTTCACAGCAAGCAATATAGATGTCTGGAAGGACATTTGTCCATAAACAAACACTTGATCCAATAATTAATACAAATACTTAAAAATATGGAACTACCCAACCTATTGTAGCATTGAAAAATGGATGTTGAAATGTCTAAAATATAATAAATTTCCTTTCTTCATTCTCTATATGGGAGTCATAGCTGACTGAGTTGTTAGGGTAGCAGCCTAAGAAGTTAGAATTCACCCCAGGATTATGGGACAATCAATCAAAATAGTTGTTATGCACATATGGAAGTATGTACAGAATATTATGGTCTGTTGATAGTATGGCCACTTGACTAAATGTAATGATAATAAACATTAGCTCAATAGAAATGTTCACTTTTCCACCTCAATATTTTATTGCCTTCTTTGCTATTTTTCTGCCATCTCTTCTGCTTATTTCCCCACTTCTATTTCAGCCTCAACCATAAAAGAGCATCACAATGCCTTAGTTTCAGAATAAAATGGATATTTAATGTTTTATTGTTTTAGAACCATCTTGGTTTTCTATAATCTTCTTCCTTCATTCTAAAAACTTCATACATATGGGTTTTGTTTCTAAGAGATCACTCAGCAAAACTTTTGAGAAAATCAATTGTGAAAATAACAAAAAAAAAAAAAAAAAAAAAATTGGTGTCTACACACTATTTTTTTTTTTCTAATAAAAGAAATAAAGAATAGAAGAAATTAAAAAGAAGAGAACTGACATGTGACAACGTTTGTTCTGACTACTTAAAGACTGAAGAATTGTCTTTGCAACTTTTATTCTTGTTCTTCAACCAGCCAAATGTTTTTGTAGTTAATGAATTAACAGAGAAAACTGCCATCAAAGTAAAATATTTTAGATAGCTGTTTAGTATTTACTGAAGGTCATCTCTTTGGACTTTGTTATAAATTACCCCAATTTATCTTTCCTAAATAGCCTGTTTTTGACATTTGTTTCTGTACAATTTCTTCTTGGACATATGCAATGAGGTAGCTGTGTCAAAATTATTCACTTCAAGGTTACTCGCATGTTATTTTTCATTCAGATTGCTTGAGTTAGAAATGGAGCCTTGTTGAAAATGTTAAGCTCCCAGCTAGAATCATCAAAGCCCAATGGGTCTTTGATATTTTGACACTTTCTCATAATCTTGTTTCTCTTCTTGCTGTCCACTTTCTCCATTTTAGTTTTCACATTTCCATCTCATTTTTACTGCTTCCTCTTCTATTTTCTTCTACTTATTCTCTTCCCACTTTCGTGTCCCCACTCACAGTCTTTATGTTGTTCTTTCTCAGTCTTTTTTCTTTTGTCTTTTCCATATGCTTTCTTTTCATATTCCCTCTATCCCCCATTCTACTGTTCTCTCCAATTCTTTCTCTCTCCTCCTCTCTCTCTGTCTTACTTTCTTCTTTCCATTCTTCTCATTCCCACACTCTTTACCCTTCAAATTCATCTCTGTCCTATATGTGCAAATAACTGCTAATAACAGCAATCTGCACTCTATTGATTGCGTTCTTGTCTCTACACTATCCATTTCTTTCTCTGTCTCACCACACTCTCCCTCTCACCTTTACTCATGAACATGCAACCAAAGCTAATAAATCATAACAAAAACAATTTCCTGTTATTTTCATTTTTCTATTTGTATTTTATCATTTCATTTGATTCCTTCTTTCCTTCTAGAATGTTCTTTTCTCCAAGACTTCTTCATTTTTCCTTTTGTTACTTTGTTGTTTCATTGTCCAATAATGTCTGTCAAATACCTCTCTCTGATCTTTCCTCTCTCTTCGTAGTCTTTGTTAATCTGATACCACAAACAAAAACATTCACATACCCACTAGCTTACATTCATATTTATTTACAATTTCTTTTTTGCCTTTTCCTATTTTTAAGGCAAATTATGCTTTTGGAACTTTTTTCTTTCTCCTCCTCCTTCAGAATTTTTTTTATCTATTTTCTTTCATTTAATTTTCTTTATTTGTGTATTTCATTTATATACATATACATACATATATATATATATATATATATATATATATATATATATACATATATATATATATATATATATATATATATGTATATATATTTATATATATAACACACACACACACACACACACACACATATGCTTATAAATATATACACATATGTACACACGCATTCACATCATCATCATCATCAACATCATTGACCATCCATATTCCATTCTGGCATGAGTTGGACAGTGACAGGAACTGATGAGCCGGAGGACTACACCAAGCTTCGATGCCTGCAAACACACACACACACACCCACACACACACAAGGAAGCTAATGCTGCTTTGCTCATGTCCCCATAACATAGTGGTTTGGCAAAAATTACACTGATCAAATAAGTACCTGGTTTCAAATAAGTACTGGGGTTGATTTGGTCAACTAAACCTGTCAAAATTGATATGGAATGATAATAGATGATATATGTATCTGTGTGTGTGTCTCTGTAAAAATATATATATATATATATATATATATATATATATATATATATATATATATACACACACACACACACATGTATATACATATATATACTTGTTTATACATGTATGTATTTCTGTGTTAAATGGAGAAGCAGTGGAGAGGACGATTCTGTAAATAACAATAATTATAAGCTTAAAGCTTTTAAGGGATCACCATGTATTGACTAAAGAAAATAGTCTAATATTAGGGCATATAAACCCTCAAACAGAAAAAGTGAGTGTTCGTATGTTTCAGTCCCATGCATGCTAACACTCACTTTTTTCTGATCACTTTTAAGCTTTAAGCTTTAGTGGGTTGTACCCCCAACCCCTAACTCTCTCACGTTATATATATATATATATATATATATATACACACACACAGACACACATATACATGTATATACATATACATGTATATACATATACATATACATGTACATACATATACATGTATGTACATATACATGTATATATACATATACATGTATATACAATATACTTGTACATCCATATACATGTATATACATACACATATGTATACATATACATGTATATGTGTGTATATATATATATATATATATATGAATATATACATATATATATATATATACGCATACATGTATATACACACACACACACACACACACACACATATATATATATATATATATATATATATATATATATATATATATATATATATATATATACATACATATATATATGGGAGAATTTACGAAAAAAACAACAACAGACGAGGACAGGTGGTGTAAACAACAAAAGGATGTATTAGTTTAACGCTCGGGAATAGAGAAAGTCTTTAATGTTTCGAGCTACGCTCTTCAACAGAAAGAACACAGAGAAAAATAGGAGAATAACACGGAGAAAAAAAATTGAATGTTTTATATATATATATATATATATATATATATATATATATATATATATATATATACACACACACATATGTACTTATATATTTGTATATATACATGCATGTACATACATATGTGTGTGTATATAGATATATGTATATATATATCTACAGTTTGACAGGGACTTGGGTCTAGTTTCTATGGCTGATGTCCTTCCTAACGCCAGCCACTTTACAGACTGTGCTGGGTACTTTTTATCATGGCACCATCATGATTGACCAAATAACTTGCTAGACAAAATTCCTCAAATGGTGGGTGGGAGTGTAGTATTGAGGGATGTAGCTTTATGGCTAGTGTTGAGAAGTTCAAGGATGATAGAGGGACAAGAACAGGTATCTTGATGAAGAAGAGATACATAGTTTCTCCAAATGGAAAAAGAGGAAGAGATGGTAAGGGCATATTTCAAAGTATAAGCTGAATGTAGAGTGAGAAGAGAGATAGAGGATTAGAGAAGAGAGATAGAAGATTAGAGAAGAGAGATAGAAGATTAGAAAGGATGGAGGAATAGGTAACTTTGTGAGAGTGTGAAAGGAGTGTGACTCTCTCTCTCTCTCTATATATATATCTTTTACTTGTTTCAGTCATTTGACTTCGGCCATGCTGGAGCACTGCCTTTTAGTCAAGCAAATCAACCCCAGAGCTTATTCTTTGTAAGCCTAGTAGTTATCGGTCTCTTTTGCCGAACTGCTAAGTTGGTCAAGTGATGTTGGGGGGACAAACATAGACACACAAACATATACACACACATACATATACATATATATACATATACGATGGGCTTCTTCCAGTTTCCATCTACCAAATCCACTCACAAGGCTTTGGTCGGCCCAAGGCTATAGTAGAAGACACTTGCCCAAGGTGCCACACAGTGGGACTAAATCCGGGACCATGTGGTTGGTAAGCCAGCTACTTACCACACACACATATATATATTCTTTTGCTTGTTTCAGCCATTTGCCTTTAGTCGAACAAATTGACACTAGAACTTTGTAAGCCTAGTACTTATTCTATCAGTCATTTTTGCTGAACTACTAAGTTACGGGGATAAGTTCTACACATCAGGGATTTTATAGGGACACCAGTCCTTTCTACTACTTTAATTCTTAGATTGGCCTTATCTAATGTTTTTCTAAAAAGATATGCTAGTTTGCCATCAGGGGTAGCATCAACAAATGCAACACTCTGGTATTTTTTGTTGTCACGCCATGAGTTGGCCTTATTTATCTTTTTTCTGGTCCTTTCTGTGCTGTTCCAGGATTTACTCATTTATAGTGGGCAGATCCCTTTTGCATCACTCTATGATGGCTTTGTACTTAGCCCTGGCTCCTTTGTGCACTCTAATCCTGTCCCTTTGGTTGTAGCCAGAGAACTGCATGCAGTGGATGAAGTGTTGTATGTGTCTTTCCAATTCCATAGAGTCTTACATGCGAAACGCATTCCTCATCACTCTCACCAAGTCTGCTATAAGAATATTGAACTTGGTGTTGTGCACAATGGCTATGTTCTTGTGGACAAGGTATTTACAGGCCATGAGTTTGGCATAATGGGAGTGAAGGATCTGGAACTTATTCCTTGTTAGGGTAGTCTATCATTACTTTGATACTCTGATGGATGGAGTTAGCTATTTGCTGGATGCTCTCCATAGTGTTAGCTTCTAGATCATCAATCTTGTCTTGTAGGGGTGTTTTGGTTACTATGTTGATATTGTCCACATAGTGAAAGTACATGGTTAGGGTCATGGAGTTCTCTGTTAATTTCTCTTTGAGTCTCCTACCCCCCATACCATAAATCGGTTAGCTGGTTATGGTATGGTTAGCCACATCGCCAGTATATGACCAGTGTTTTAGAATGTTGTGTGTTAAAAAGCAGTTGAGAAAATTCCTGTTATTTAGTTGAAGTCTCTTGTTATTGGTTTCCACAGTTATAAAGATCATACAATATACATAGGAAAAAAAAACAATTGAGTTTGTTCTGAAATTTTTTACTTATAGCATCTTTACATTTCTGTCATTGAAGATTGCCAGGCTGAATGATTTATATAAGAATGATCCTATGTAATTATTACAGCTTCATATTAATAGCATCAAGGTAATAATTATATGTTCGCATGTATTGTATGGTTTGACAGGATTTGATGAGTCCAAGGACTCCATAGTTTGTACAGGTGGATGCCCTTCCTAAAATCAATTATTTGTATGCATATGTATGTGTGTGTGTGTACATGCATATATGTGTATGTATATGTGTGTGTATATATATATATGTATATGTGTATACTTACATACATACATACATACATACATGCATATATATATATATATATATATATATATATATATATATATATATATATATATATATATATATATATATATATATATATATATATATCTTTTATCTCTTTTACTTGTTTCAGTCATGCTGGAGCACTGCCTGTTAGTCGAGCAAATCGACCCCAGGACTTATTTTTTGGAAGCCTGGTACTTATTCTATCAGTCTCTTTTGCTGAACCGCTAAGTTACATCTGTGATGTTTTCTCAGTTCTGCTGGTTGCAGGTCTTCCAGAACGTTCGTCACTATCGACATTTTTACAGCCATCTTGGAAACGTCTGAACCACTCATACACTTGTTTGCAGCTCACACACTCCTCTCCATACACTTTCTGCAACTTTGCATCGGCCTCTGAGCAGGTATTACCATGACAAATTTCTCTGTCATGGTCAATGCGATGATCATATGTTACACATGTTACTCCAAAGCACTGCTGTAAACAGCAGAAGTCAGCTAGAACATCAAAACTTAGTGCACATGCACAGCAGAGGTCAGGGTCAATCTTTGCCAAGCGGCTTCACTCTGCTTGCTTTAGCTTTGTTACTATGGCAACAGTCTGGATACCTATTGGTCAGATCTCATATATATATACGTATATATATATATATATATATATATATGTATATATATAGTTATATTTTGGGATAGACTAAACAGAACAGGAGGGAACACATGGGATAGAAAGTCGCTGAAGAGGTCACAGGTGTGTAATGAAAAATTTCCAGATAAGGCATATAAAATAAGAATAGTAACAAACAAGTGAAGAACAAATATACATTGTGTGTGTTTATTTGGCAAGAAAAAAAAATGACCATCTGTTTCAACACATGATTTCACATCAGGAATCTTGCAAAACAAATTTCATAACTATATATATATATATATATATATATATATATATATATATATATATATATATATATAAGGTAAAGACCCCTTTCGGTTATGAATGACCATAGGATTGCACCTAGAAAGTTACACTCTGAGGCACAAGTCCAGACAAGCTTGTTTATGGAAGACCAGCAGTTGCCCATGCATACAAGCCTCCTGTCTTCACACCACTGATCACCGATGTTATCTGAGGGAAAGGCTGATACAGTTTGGCACAATTGACATTGTAACTCATTTCTACAGCTGAGTGAACTGGGGAAGCGTGAAATGAAGTGTCTTACTCAAGTACACAACATACAGATATATGTAATATATATATATTTCTTTCTCATGTTGTTCAACTTACTACACACAGTATTCCATATACGCTACTGATTTCTAAGTTATTTTGCAGACAGCATTTGTGAAACTGAGTAATAACAAAGTAATCTGTACAACAGTAAACAGCTATACTCTTTTCTGTTATTGAGTAATTTTTGACCTTTGCTTGAAATCTCAAGCTTACACACATGCACACACACACACTTTTATGTAAAGCCCTTCCTGTTTCTATGCGAATTATTATGGGAGGAGTATGTCCTTACGATTACTGTATTTACAACAAGCTGTGGTTTTATTGATTCCGTTATTAAAACAATAATTAAAAAAACAAGGAAAGGATCAACTGCAATAAACTAATAAATCTAGTATAAAATGTATGTATTTGTATGTGAAGGTGTCTGTGTGTATATCTGTTTATATATATATATGTATATGTGTGTGTTTTGTGTGTGTGTGTGTGTATATATATATATATATATATATATATATATATATATATGTTGAGTTGTGTATGAGTGTTTGTGTATATAGATACATACGTATAAATATGCTCAGTTGTGTGAGTATATATATATATATCATGCTAGCATGGAAAGCGGACGTTAAACGACGATGATGATATATGTGTGTGTGTGTGTGTGTGTATATACATGTATATAATGGTTGTGTGTATATATATATATATATATATATATATATATATATATATATATACACATATATATGTATATGTAGTCATACATATAATGTGCTTGCATGTGCTTATTTTTCTTGGTTCCTTTACATTGACATCCTGATGGTTTTCACTTAGCTTTTCCCTGTTGTTGTTGTTGTTACCATCATCATCATCATCATCATTATATTATTATTGCATTATTATTATTATTATTCTTTATTACACTTGCTCATGAAACAATTACAAAATGCATATAACAAACAAGCAAATCCCCAAACAAATCAAAAGACCCTAAACTGTTTTATATATCCTTTTGAAACATCATTCATTGATTTTTTTTTTTGTTTGTTCTTTATTTTTTTCACATTATCTGAGAATGTGCCAAGCTGTTTGGGGGATATTTCGGGGATTTTGTTCTTATTCTCTAAACTCCTTTATTATAATTTTTTCTCTATCTTCTCTGTTTCTCTCTCTATCTACTCCCATTTTCATTTTTTACCATATGTATGTATTATTTTTCTCTCTGAAGCCTTATGCTCTCTCTCTCTCTCTCTCTCTCTCTCTCTCTCTCTCTCTCTAGCTGCCTCTGTTGTTTCTGTAATTTTCTTTCTTTATCTCTTTCTTCATATACTCTGTTATTTTATCTCTCTGTTTCTACAGTAACTGTTGTTCTCTATTTCTCTCACTCCGTCCTCTTTTATCTCTTTCTCTCTCTCTGTTCTTTTCACTTTCTATTGCTACTCTTCTCATCACCCTTTCTCTTTAGTTACCTCCACTTACTCTTTTCACAACAATTCATATTTCTCTTATTCAACTATTACTTGTTCTATCATCTGTTCAGTGTCTCACTCTTTCTCTTCGTTATCAAACTTTTCCACTTTATTTCCCATCCTATTTCTCTGTCATTTGTACTTACTCCTCAGTAGTTTTCCCTTTCCAGTTCTTGTAATATCAACAATATAATGATATAATAATACAGAAGATATTGCTTTGTATATTTCCTTCAAAACTATTTGTTAATCATATAATACAAATTTAACTTTGCAGAAAGATTTCACAGAAGATTCAAACTTTCAGTGTTGTTGAATCCTTTTGTTGCTTAAAAAGTTTCTCATCAACCAAACTGAGAATCAGGGTGTAAAAATATCTATTCAAACTTCAGCATAACACAATATTAAAATGTAGCTAAAAGAAAGCTATCACTCTTTCTTAACATTCAGCATTTAAACTGGCCACATCTGACTCAAATATTCAACCTGTTTTATGTTTAAAATGGCCAGATCCAGCTTCTCACACTTACCCTACAATATCATTCTAAAAATAAGCAATTACATCATTGAAATCTCAAAGCTACAAGATAATGCATGATTAATTTAAAACAATGTGAGTAAATAAGCATTACATCATCATCATCATCATCATCATCGTTTAACGTCCGCTTTCCATGCTAGCATGGGTTGGACGATTTGACTGAGAACTGGCAAGCCAGAAGGCTGCACCAGGCTCCAATCTGATCTGGCAGAATTTCTACAGCTGGATGCCTTTCCTAACGCCAACCACTCCGAGAGTGTAGTAAACCACTCCGAGAGTGTAGTAAACCACTCTGAGAGTGTAGTAAACCACTCCGAGAGTGTAGTTATAGAATAATCTAGATGCTAAAGGGTTAAGATTAGTAAAAAGGAGTGTGTCTTGGTGGAAAAGGATATTGCTCCAGCAATTATAGGCAAATATATGATAGAACCATTCAGCATCTAAGATATTTGGAAGCTGTTAAATTATATAATGTTAAATTCTTTAATATAATTTACTCTAATTTTGATTTATATCCTTGGATCTGATTCCTGTGATTCTAGTAGCTGCTGCAATAATTTGTTTATGATTGGATGGCATGAATTTACAATGATATTGTAAAGGTATCATAGAACAGATATGTCACTTAACCCTTTAGCATTCAGATGTTTTTTATATTCTCATTACTTTGAATTAGTCATACACTGTCTCTTAGCTTCAAGATTTTAATGGCATAATTGTTTATTTTTAGAATGACATTGTAGTGTAAGTGTAAGAGGCTGAATGTGGCTGTTTTGAACATAAAGCTGGTAGAATATTTTGCCCAAATATGGCTGGTTTAAATGCTAAAAGGTTAAATAATCTTTAAAAATTTCACAACTATTATTTATCTCTTAAAGCATTAACAGAAAAAAAAAATCACAAAAAACTGGGATTTGAAACATTTTAACTTGTAGCTAATCAATGTGATTTTCAATAGGAGTATTAAATGCTATTTACAAAGGAATAGAATGAAGAGATATGAATAAGTCAGAGTTAAAGATGATAATTAGTGGAGTTGATTAAAAAATGGTGTATATCACTAACCATAGTTGCAACTCTACAAGTCCTGTTCTTTTAAAATAAAAGAAAAGAAAAAAGTTAATAGCAAAGTTACTGTCTGCAGATTATCTTTTAGAGAAAGTTGAGAGAACAGTCTCTCAGATGGAATTATAATCTTCTTGCTTAACCTTTTAACATTTAGATTATTCTGCCAAATGTAAGGCTTATTTATTTACACTGTTCTGAATTAATCATGTATTATCTTCTAGCTTTGAAATGTTGATGATGTATTTGTTTATTTTTAGAATGATATTGTAGGGTAGGTGTGAGAGGTTGAATCTAGCCAATTTGAACGTTAAATAGAAACAGTATTTTGGCCGGATACAGCTGGTTTAAATGCTAAAGGGTTAAACTTAACTGTATAAAATAAAAAGACAATAACAAATAAGAAATGAATGTAAAAAAAAACAATGCATTGCATGTAAATTGAGATTTTAATTACTAATTTAAGATTAATTGCTTATATTATTAGTTTTGGTCTTTTATACCATATATACATTTGTTAAAGTACTGGTCATTGACTTTTATTATTTCATTTGCTGCATGCCAACAAAAATTCAACTTTGTTTGCTGAAGTAGGTGATAGTTTCTTCTTTCATACACAGTTAACCATTTCTGTTTTTATTCTGAAGTAGTACATAGAATGTTGATATCATCATTAACTTCAGTTTTATCCACAGTTTATATTTAACCTTTTTGTTACCATATTAATGTTGAAATATACTTCCTTTTGTTTTAATTGAAAAATAACGACAAATTAAGTAAAATAACTTTGTTATTATTAAGCTGATGTTTTGAACATAAATTAACAGGAAATTCCTGGGTAGTTCTAACTTAGATCATTTAAAAAAAAATTATGTTTGTATCTAAGAACCAGGGTCAGTCTCAGGCAGGATGGTATCAAAAGGGTTAAAGATGGTCATTAATTGGAATAAATTTGCATACTTTGTGAGAGTTGGTAGTGCCTTTCTTTGGGGTAAAATATAAAATTATGAATATATAAGATATTTTTTTCTTGCTTAAAACATTTCTACTTCATGTCTCCAACATGATGTATAAAATTATTTAAAGTTGCAAATGTTAATTACTGATTTTTGATGATGCTGACAATTATTTTTCTTAGATTCTGGTTTTTATTTTCTTTAGGATTTTCAAACTTTATATTAACCCGTTTGTTACCATACTTCTGTTTAAATGCATTGAAAATAATGAAAAATATTGTAAAATAACTTGTCATTACTGAGCTAGTTTTGGAAAATAAATGCATATGAAATGTTGATGGAAGGTTTTAATTCAAACCATTTTAAAACAAAAAGTTTGTATCAGATAACTAGGAGATGGTCTCAGACAGGTTGATCTTGAAAGGTTTAAAATAAAATATAACAATTGAGTCTTTGAGCACTAATAAGGCTTTTTTTTTTTAATCTTTTACTTGTTTCAGCCTGGGGTACCGTCTTGAAGAAATTTTTAGACAAATGAATCTATTGGTCTCTTTTGCAAAACTGCTAAGTTAGGCGGGATGTGAACATGCCAACACTGGTTATAAATTGTGGTGGGAGACAAACACAGACACAAAGAGAGAGAAGAGAAGAGAGAGAGAGAGACACACACACACACACACACGCATATTCTTTTATTCTTTTACTTGTTTCAGTCATTTGGTTGCAGCCGTGCCGGAGCACACACACACACACACACACACACACGCACACCTTTCAGTTTCTGTCTAGCAAATCCACTCACAAGGCTTTGGTTGGCCTGAGGCTACTGTTGAAGATACTTGCACAAGGTGCCATGCATTGGGACTGAACCTGGAAGCATGTGGTTGGGAAGCAAACTTCTTATCACACAGCCCCACATGTATGCCTATTATATGCATATTTACATATATATATATATATATATATATATATATATATAAATGTGTGTATGTACGTGTATATATACATATACAAACCACACAACTGTTCCAATGCCTATATTAGTGATGTGATATTATATATATTTCTAATTTTATGTAAAGTGTGTATAAAATATGTAGCTATATTTTATTGTATAGAGTATGCAAAATACAGACATATCATCATCATCATTTAATGTCTATTGTCCATGCTGGCATGGGTTGGATGGTTTGACTGGGCTGGCACGCAAGAAGGCTCCACCAGACTCCGGTCTGATTTGGCATGGTTTTCTACAGCTGCATGCCCTTCCTAATGCTAACCACTCTGAGAGTGTAATGGGTGCTTTTATGTGCCACCGGCACTGGTGCCATTTCCATGACACTGGAGTGCGTTTACATGCCACAGGCATGGGTGCAGATTATCTGCACAAATATTATAATCAATATGTATTATGTTTTATGTTCAAACCAGCCAGATTTGGCCTCTTACACCCACCTTACAATGTCATTCTAAAAATAAGCCATCACATCGTCGAAATCTCAAATGCATGATTAATTCAAAAGTATGTGAATAAATAAGCAGTATATTTGACAGAATAATAATCTGAATGGTAAATGGTTAAATAAAGTTCTGTCAAAGTTGTTACACTGTCCAGATTTCAGATACCTGTTGTATATTGTAAGGTTCGTAGAATGAAATCCACTGGAGAGGAAAGTTGATAGATTGTTCTCTGCCAGAGAGATATTCTGTCAGCTGTTCTACATGTGATGCCATTTGCTTGAGGCCTTTGATCTAGAACAATAGTTCTCATCCAGGGGTCATATGGACCCCTGGGGATCCATATAAAATTTTGTTTTTAAAATTAATGTGGGTGTGTGGTAAGGAGCTTGCTACCCAATCACATGGTTCTGGGTTCAGTCCCACTGTGTGACACCTTGGGGCAAGTGTCTTCTACTATAGCCTTGGGCCAACCAAAACCTTGTGGGTGGATTTGGTAGATGGAAACTGAAAGAAACCTGTCATATGTATATATATATATATATATATATATATATATATATATATATATATATATATATATATATAATATATATATATATATATATGTATGTATATATCTATGTGTGTATCTGTGTTTGTCTCCCCATCACTGCTTGACAACTGGTTTTGGTGTGTTTATGTCCCTGTAGCTTAGTGGTTCAGCAAAAGAGACTGATAGAATAAGTACTCGGCTTAAAAAATATGTCCTGGGGGGTGATTTGTTTGACTAAAACCCTTCAAGGTGGTACTTCGGCATGGCCGCAGTCAAATGACTGAAACAAGTAAAAGAATAAAAGTAAATACTTCGTCTGTACAGGTATTTTACCAATTTTTCCTATATGATTCATTATATTTAGTTATAAAAATATAAAAGGATTTTTTAAACATCAAATGGAGTATGAAGGTCCACCTGAGTAAAACAGGAAACAAAGAGGTCCACAGACAAAAAATGATTGAGAACCACTAATCTAGATTATATGTTGGGCTGTCAGATGAATTTGTTCATTTCATTTGAGTATTATTTGAACTAACAACACAAAAAATATTTTTATCATAATGCTTTATGGGTTTTTCGTATAAACTTCTGTTTATTGTTTTTGAAATTTGAATAAATTTCTACCCCCTTTCCAGATATAGATGAAAAATAAGGACTAAATAAATGAAAAAAGGAAAAGAAATTAGCAAATTCCTCTGACAATCCCATCTATTGTTTGACTGACAGATTGAACTCAGAACTCATGGCCAAACTACTACACTTAACACTTAATGAACACTTATTTTTACTGTTCTATTGTCCTACAGGATAATTAGGTAAGGAAAATTAGAAGCTTTGACTGTTTTTTTTTTAATGGTTATAGGTTTAATGTTCTGTTTTTCTTAACTAACAGCCCCAATATTGGATTCTTTGTGCTTGGTCTATGACAGTGGGAGTTCTCTGTATTCATTTTCAGTGAAGTGTATAGAATCTGATGTATGTGTATGTGTGTATGTGGTAACTGATTTATAAACCATACATATGAACTCATATGAACACGCAAACACACGTTTAATTATAATGCCTGATTGAACTTAAAAATGACAAAATGGTCATCCATGACTGTTACTTTGTTAGTCACTGGAGCTGGTATTTACACTTTTTTTCAGTTCATAACTAGATGAAATTTTTCTTTTTTTTTTTTGTGTAAGAAAAACTTTATTTTGAGAAACAGATTTACCTTTAACAAATATCTGAAACCGGACCAAATTATACACTCTTCCACTTTATATATATAGATTACATAGATTTTCATCTTCTGAATGGAAACACTGATGGCATTAAAATAGCAATAACAACAACAACAACAACAATAATAACCACAACCACAACAAAAACAACAACAACTTATATTCAAGTTATGTCATTTATCTTCTGCTTGATTTATTGTTGTGTGAAATGTTCATCAAACATTTTTACTTGGTTGCCATAAAGCAGAGCTGCTAGTGGATACAGTTCCTTATCATAAAGCAATATTACTAGTAGGTATATTGAAAATAAAAACGCTATTGCTCTTTTCTGTATATATTATATAATGATGTAACATGGAATCTTTTATTTATTTGATATGTATCCATATATTTATATAAAGAATGAGCTTTCTTTTATGGCTTTGCAAGATAAATCAGTTTTCTTTGTGTCGATAAACACATCAAAGGAATTGTATGCATGGTCATGTAGTTATCTTTACAGTTTGTAACTTTTCATACACTGCCTTTATGCGATATCTCCTGCTGATATCAACTGTAATTTGTATTGTCAGTTTTAGGGATTCACCATAAGCAACACTGTTAAGAAATAAGGTTGATTGCCTTTAGCTTGCTGCTGAATATTCATTGATCCTGTCTGATTTTCACCCTTGTGGGGCCAGTTGGTTTTGCACATCCTCTTCTGGGACTTTCAATATTCAGTTGTAAATCTGATAGAGTGTAGATTATCAGGTCTCGCAGGTCAGCACTGCATGAAAGCAGCTTCTTGTATGCTTCAGTAAAGTTTATGTTCTCTAAATACATAGAACACATCTGCACGTGTTTGTGCGTATGTGTGTGTTTGTGTTCATGCGTGTGCATTTCGCTATCTATTATTACACACATGTATAACTTAGGTGTATTATATTGCTATCTACTCATTTATTCTTCTGTGCATACACATGCACACACAATATACAACACACAATATACAACACACAATATATAACACACACTTGTAATATATATTTATGTTATCTAGCTATCTATCTGTGCATGCGTGTGTGTGTGTGCATGTATGTGTATGCATGTAATACATGAAAGTATACAATACGTATTTCTTCTTTCTCATGTGTGTGTGTGTGTGTGTGTGTGTGCATGCGTGGGAGAGAAAAAGAGAGATACTAAGAGATTACATAAATACACATACTTTATATATGAGACATAAATATTTATATATAAGCATTGTATCAAGATTGAGAGCCTGTGTATTTACATGTGTGGGGGTGTACGTGTGTTTTTGTATGCTTGAATGCATGTATATATTTATATCTGTGTTTCTATATGTGTGTGTGAGTGAGAAAAGAAAATGTATCTTTGTGTGTATGTGTGTGTGTGTGTGTATATATATATATATATATATATATATATATATATATATATATATATATATATATGTGTGTGTGTGTATATATATAAAACCTGTACATAATTTAGTATATTGGTTAGCATTCGTTTTGATCAAGTACTTATGGTGTGAGTGGGATGGGGAGTAGGGGTACATAACTGTGTGGAAGACTGACAATAGTAGTTTAGCTTTGTGAAAGAATCTCATCAGAGTGCTACTAGTTATGGGATGGGAGTTGAAAAATGAGATTTATGCCAATTTTGTATGAAGTTTTTATTTTGTATTTGTATTATTATTATTTTTTTTTTTTATATTATTTAAAGCAACACTTGAATGTATTTCTTTGACAAAAACAGTATTAGGATTTATATTGTCTATCTTTATTTGCTCAATATCAGTGTCTTATTAAAGAAAAAAAAAACAAAACACGAAAACAAGAAATATATGTAGAGAAAAGAATGGTAAATATTTGTTTGTCTCTCTAACCAGCAGCCCAGACTGACAACACATACACAATGAATGAAGAAAATTGGTTGAAGTTATGTGATCAGAGGGTATTCTGTGGCTGATCATAATAGTTGTTTGGGGCCCCTGGTCAACCTTAATCAAACTGACCTATGATCAGAGGCATTCCAACCGTGACAATCCTGCTATTTCTTTATTTTTATTTTTATTTTTTTCAAACATATTCTCTGATATTACTGTGTGGTTGAGAATCTTTATTCTCAATCACATTGTTCTGAGTTCGA